>NW_027395806.1:0-114834 GCF_047715665.1 Aspergillus karnatakaensis | reverse complement strand
GGGGGGAAGGGAGGGAGGTCGTGCTTGATTTGCCGGATGTTGGGGTGCAGGCTGCTGGGGGGTTGAGGGATATTTGGGCGGAGAAGAGTGTGAAGGGGGTTAAGACGAAGTATCAGGCGTGGGTTGAGGCGCATGGGGTTTTGTTGGTTGAGTTGAGAAATGTGGTCCCTGCGGGGGTGTATCCGGGGGATCTTTTTGCGGAGGCAGATGGGTAGGTTTGATCGTTTTGAGTTCGGGGTATGAATGGATTGCTAATATGTCGGATTAGCGATGTGATTACGTTCTCAGATGTCTATGCTGTCACGTCGAGCAGTGGGTTTACGGTGAACGTCACTCTCGCTGAACCTGCAGCAGCAGCAGGAAATATCAGCATCACGACGAGCGCCAGCACGAGCCCAGTATCTGTTTCAGTAACGGCCGGTGCATTGTCAATCCTGGCTACAGTTTCCCTAACCGCCGGCTCAAACAACACCATCACCATACTCCACAGCCCAGCCATACTGTCCATCGAAATAACCCCTCCAGAGCCAACCTACTTCACCGGAACATCAGACTTCACCCTAACCGGCTCCGCAACCCCCTTCACCTGCCCCGAGACATTCTGCCTCCCATCCGGCTCGAAACTGACACAGCTAACCGCCACCAATACCGCACAAACAATCATCACCCTCCCCTCCCCACCGCTGGGACCAAAATACCTCGAAATCGACTACATCAACAACGACGTCGCCTTCGACAGCGCCTGGGAATGGGGATCCAACTCGCGCAATCTCACGATCCGCGTGAATGATCAGGAGCCTGTGCGGTTGGAGGTTCCGCTCAGTGGGCGGCATAGTGAGCTGCTCGGGGAGAATTTGGGGTGGTGGGATTCTGGACGGCTGGGGGTGTTGACGGGGGGTTGGAGGCAGGGAGAGAATGTCGTTGTTGTTGGGAATGAGGTGGAGGATGATGGGTTTGGGGTGTTTACAACCTGGGGGCCGGATTTCGTGGGGTTTGCGCTTTATGTATAGGAATGTTTGGGGGTTACAGAGATTGAGGTTGAGAGTTGAGAGAGTGGCTGTTGTAGGATGTTGCGTTCTCTGGGAGGGGAGGATGTATATGCCATGGCCCTCATGCGAGTGCATTGTTATCTGCGCTTGGATAGGTTTCCTGGATAGATATTATAAGAGCCTGAGAGAAGTATTCATGAGTGATTTCCCCTTTATCTTGACGAACTGAACCGTACAATATTTTCTTCTTTTTGTTGCCAGCCACGCCCATACACCTACATCAACCACAACCAACAACCCCACACGTTCAACGAAGAACCTCTAAGCTGTGACAGAGAGATCAAATACCCCTCCCATCCACTGGCTTCAGCTTCAGCTTTTCAAGATCTAGTCCCTCAACGGACCGCGCCTAGCAAATTGATTAGTTCTGTATATACAGAAGGAGCTTGCAAACTGCTATACGCACATTAACAGCAAGCATGTTACTCCCCTCCGGCCCCTTGGCATAGAGCGAGCTACCGCAAGTCTTGCAGAAATAGTGGGGGAACGCCTTGGAGGCAAAGCGATAGGCCTGATACAGTCAGAAATGGACGTTTAAGCGAAGGAAAAGTATGAAGGGTTAGAGCGTACCTGAACGTCGTCGTCAGAGTGGTGGAATGTCGTGTCGGAGGCTTTGGGGTAGATCATCAGGTAGCCGTTTTTCGAGCAAATTGAGCCTGTGGTAGTTATTTTAGGGTAGGTTAGAATGATCGCAAGGGAGTGTGTATACAGTTGCAATTGACGACCTCGTTCTCTTCGATAGGGGCGGGCATTGTGAAGGAGAACTTGACGTTGCCGCAGTGGCAGGTTGATTGGTAGCTGGTCATGTTTATTGCTTGGGTAGAGAGTAGAGACAGTTGGAGAGAGGTGGAGGAGAAAATAGAGTGATGATGGATTATTTATAGTTTGAGCAGCAAGTCTTGTCGCTCGTGTTCGGCCTCGTACTCGCTCTGGGGAAACCTGTTGAGGACTGGTTGGTCACTTGGCGCTGGCTTTATTTTGTGTCTGTTGAGGCTCGTATTTTCCGCTGAATTCTTGCCCCTTTTTCCAGTGACTCAATATCCCGCGGTCAACGTGGATTGACTCTATTGAACCTCAAACGCTGCTTTGTGCTGTCACACCGCATATTTCGAAGATCAAGAGCCATGATGTTCTAAACAAAGGAGACTGAAACCACGCAATGACTGTGCGGAAGTCTAGTACGAGTTCCACCACGTAGGCGAACCGGCCAATGGCAAATTTGGCTTTATAGTAGCTCAAGCTACCACCCTCGCAGCAGCTATGACGATGGATTTGTAACAAATGGCATGATGATCTGATAAGCTTTGCAGCTGGTGCATAGCGAACGCTGGAATAATTCTGGCCAGTGCCGGGGTCCCAGAATGCTGTGTGGACGACCAAGTACCAGCATATAGACATTCCCAATAAGTTCATCTATGGAGTCAGCACAAAGCGATCAAACAACAAAAGACATTCGACGGCCTGACGAAACCGCGCTAGATGCGCGATCTTGTTCATATGTGCCAGAAATTTGTACAATTTTATACCTGTAGATCAAGTGGGCTGATCATTAAGTCCTGGATCTTGTAGATATTTCCTGAGTATCGAGAACGAAGACCGGATTGCGTCAAGAGATAGGAAGAGCCTTCATATTCTGCGCAACCGCCTCTGCTCATGAAAGGGATCGGGTTCACAACGTCCAGCTAGGTATAAAAAGCGAAAAGGCTTTTGGCGATGACTCCCGGGTAATCTCAAATGCCGATACATCCCTGTGACTGTCAACGATACTGCGATGACTATGCACGAAGATATGATGGCAGTTAGAGTACTCGAGGCTTTCAAAGGCCGTTTGACCTGAAGGCAGGCATATCCCTTTATTTAACCGGCCCCAATACCGTAATCGGGTTAATCCGTCTCGCGCAAACCTAGAGCGAGTTGCAAGGATCTCATGCACGTAAACACACCCCGCAGTACTTCTAGAGCGGGAAGTAGCCAATATGCACCCGACTTTCCCGCCTTGCTTCTCTTACCTGCCGGGTTCGACCTCTCGGTGAAACATCGGATATTCCGAGTGCTCCAGATGTCGGGGTATTGGACCCCGATACCATCTAGATCTGCACGAGATCGTCATAAAGCGCCTGCAAATGCGGGGTGTGCCAGGTCTAACCCCAGTTTCCCCCCACACATTTCGAATTAGTTGCAGCGCTGCAGAGATGTGACGGAAGAGCTCGGGATAACATCATCCCATGGGGCCATGTAGCCCCTCTCCAATGCGGGAATAACAACGAATACGACCCAGGAGTTATTCATTAGTGTTGGGACCTGGGGCTTATTATAAATACTGACCTGTTTATCACTCTTCCTCGGTATAAACAGTAGGGAGGGTAAGCAAAATGTCTCTCTCAATCTCCCAGGTCTCCTTCGAGCATCACCGCACCGCCCTAGGCATCGGGGAATCCACACCCCGCATCTCCTGGCGGTTCGAGGGTAACGTGTCCAACTGGTATCAATCATCTTACGAGATCGAAGTCCAGCGACAGGGCGAAACGAGCTCTTTCCATGTCAATTCCACCAACTCCGTACTTGTCCCGTGGCCCAGCGACCCACTGCACTCCGGCGAAGAAGCCACCGTCCGCGTGCGCTCCTTCGGCCGCCACGCCAACTCACCATGGTCTGAGCCAGCTACAGTCGAGCCGGGCTTGCTGAGCGAGGATGACTGGCGGGATGCTGCCGCTATTGTCTCAGATAGACCTAACGAGGTTAATGCTACCCATCGGCCGATTTACTTCCGCAAGGATTTTGATATCGATGAGGATATCCTTGCTGCGAGGCTGTATATCACTGCGCTGGGAGTGTATGAAGCTGAAATTAACGGTGAGGCTGTCGGAGATATTGTTCTTGCGCCTGGTTGGCAGTCTTACCATAATCGCCATGAGTATAACACCTACGATGTGACGGATCTTCTGCGAGGTGGTCAGAACACGATCGGTGTGGCGGTTGGCGAAGGGTGGTATGCTGGTCGACTTGCGTGGGATAATCAGCGGAATATCTACGGTGATACACTAGGGTTGCTCTCACTGCTTGCGATCACAACTCCAGATGGCGAGACGACGTATATTCCCAGTGACGAGACCTGGCAGTCGTCGACTGGCCCGATCGTTGCGTCTGAGATCTACGACGGAGAGACGTACAACTCCACGCTGGAGATCGAGGGATGGTCGACGCCGGATTTTGACGCTTCAAAGTGGCTGGGTACTCACGAAGTTGAGTTTGATAAGAGTGTGCTCGCTGCCCCGGATGCGCCACCGGTTCGACGCATCGAAGAGAGGAAGCTAGAAAACATCTTCAAGAGTGAGTCTGGAAAGACGGTCCTCGACTTCGGACAGAACCTTGTCGGCTGGCTACGTGTCCGCGTAAAAGGACCGAGAGGGAGTACAATCCGATTCGTACACACCGAAGGTAAGTCCCCCGCTCTTCAGCTGCAATTGGTCTTTACTAAATGATACAGTCATGGAGGACGGCGAGGTCGCAACTCGACCCCTTCGAACAGCGCGCGCCACAGATAACCTCACGCTCTCCGGCGAAGAGCAAGAATGGGAACCGTCTTTCACTTTCCATGGTTTCCGCTACGTCCAGGTCGATGGTTGGCCTGAGGAGACCGAGTTGAATGCTGATTCCATAACAGCTATCGTGATCAATAGTGATATGGAGCGAACAGGGTTCTTCAAATCCTCCAACGAGCTCCTCAACAAACTCCATGAGAACATCATCTGGTCCATGCGCGGAAACTTCTTCTCAATTCCTACGGATTGCCCGCAGCGCGATGAAAGACTCGGTTGGACTGGAGACATCCACGCGTTCGTCAGAACCGCAAATTTCCTCTACGACACAGCTGGGTTCCTGCGTGGATGGTTAAAGGATGTCTACTCCGAACAGCTCGAAAACAACAGTACGTATACCTAATCATAGAACCCCTTACTACACTCAGATATCAACTAACTCTACTATAGACGCACCCCCCTCCGTAATCCCCAACGTCATCGGCATGGCCTCCCCAACCGCAATCTGGGGCGACGCCATCGTCGCCGTCCCATGGGCTCTATTCCAGACCTTCGGCGACAAAGCCCTTCTCCGCGAACAACACCCCGCCGCGCAACTCTGGCTCGACAAGGGTATCCTCCGTAACGAAGTCAGGCTCTGGAACCGGTCTGCCTTCCAGTTTGGCGACTGGCTGGATCCATTGGCTCCGGCTGATAGTCCCGGGAGCGGAACGACGAGCGCTTCGCTGGTCGCTGACGCATACCTGGTTCATGTGACTGAGCTACTAGCCAATATATCAACTTACCTGGACCTATCAAATGATGCGGAGCGGTATAACGGGGATAGGACGAGGCTCGCTGCGGCGTGGCGGGACGCCTGGATCTCGGATAATGGCACCGTTGCGAATGAGACTCAGACGGGTCTTGCTCTTCCTTTGTATTTTGGTCTGTTTGATCAGGAGTCAGAGTACGTTTCTGCGATTTCCCGTCTAACGCATATTGTGGAAGAGAATGAGTATAAGATCGGCACCGGCTTCGCAGGTACACACCTGATCGGCCACGCTCTCTCTAAGCACGACGCCACAGACACGTTCTACAAAATGCTCCTTCAGGAGGAAGTCCCGGGCTGGCTATACCAGGTTAAACTCAACGGAACGACAACCTGGGAGCGCTGGGATAGTCTCTTACCTGATGGGAGCGTCAATCCGGGTGAGATGACCTCGTTTAACCATTATGCCTATGGCTCTGTTGGTAGCTGGATGCATGAGAATATCGGTGGGTTGACTCCGGCTGAGCCGGGGTGGCGGAGGTTTAATGTTGATGTTAAGCCTGGTGGTGGACTTACTTATGCTGAGACAAGATTTGTTACGGCTTATGGGGTTGTGGGGACGAGATGGGCTGTTGAAAGGGGTGTGTTTAGGCTTGCTGTCTCGGTGCCGCCTAATACGCAGGCTGTTGTTAATGTTCCTGGGAGGGTGAAGGGGGGGAAGAACAGGGTTGTTGTTGGGTCTGGGGTTTATCGGTTTGAGAGTCGGTTGGAGGGATAGTTACCTCTAATAGCTTGAGTTGATAACTTAGGTTTGATCTCATAACTAGGTAGATGACTGTCAATTGCCCTCCCAACAGCATTCTGTTTCTGCAGCAAGCACACTAAGCTCATGCTCTAGTAGACATACACAAAGTCCTCGTTCTTCAAGTCGGTGGTATCCAGGAAGCCTTTGTCATCTTGATGGCTTTCGCCCTTTGCGTCCACGTTCGCATCGCCACCCTCTACCTCCACATCCGCAGCCTTATCCTGCTGAGCTCTTTCCCTTTCCCCTCGCAGCATAGACTCATCTACAATGCTTGCACTCTTCCCCATTGCCTCGCGCCTTTTCGCATTCCGCTTGTTCAACCAGAAGAGCCACGCATCCGCAATCCTGCCCTCCTGTCAGCTCATTCTCACCGACGACCCAAAGAAGAAAAAGGAGGTACATACAATGCAATAATCGCAACAAGAACGAACATGACCAGATTCGAAATCAGACCGGGGCGATACTTGGGCGCTTGGTCAAGGGAGTAAAGCTGCGGGCCGATAACCTATACACCACATACCCTCGTTAGCAGCGGTACAGGAAGTTAGTTCCTGGCGATGGAGAGAGTAAACCAAGAGTAAACCACGTACATTCCCCGTACACATCCCAATCAGAACAATTGCACTCGTCGTCTTCCTCTTCGTATCCCCCGCCGTATTTTGCGCCTCCCACGCATAAACCAGCGGCGTGATCCCCGCCAGACAAGAAACAAGATAATACCCAAACAGCAGCACTCCCTTCTGCTCCCTCGACACAGTAAGCAGGATGATCGTGCCCACAGCCGCAATACCCGCAATAATAGCAATGACCACCCCCTTCGTCTTGAACCTGGTTGCAGCCCAGCCTCCACCAAGGATGATCACGAATTGAATCGCGCCAAAGGGGAGGTTGAACAGGATCGCGTCGAAGTTTGTATACCCGAAGGAGGTGATGATTAGACTGCCGAAGGTGCTGATTCCGCCGGAGGGGATGGAGATTGCGATGATGAGGAGGAACCAGATCCATGTTTTGACGTCGAGGAGGGTCTCGATGACGTGGTCCCAGCGCCATTCACGAGAGATGATGCCCATTTGGTTGGCGCGCAGGCGCTCGACGGCGATGACTTTTTCACGCTCGCTGAGGAATTTGGTTTCCATGGGGGAGTCGGGCATGAATGCGAGGACGATGAAGGAGTAGACTACGGTTAGGAGGCCGCAGAGGATGAAAATAGTCTTTTGGGCAGGTTAGCCTCGCTGTAGGGGGAAAGAGAATGGAAGGGGCGGACCTGGTAGGAGTAGAGAGTGTCGCTTTTGATGTGGCCTAGGCCATAGGTGAAGAGACTTCCGACCTGAATGGCACGTTAGAGAAGATTGAGAGAGAGATTGGCAGTTGGGAAGCATACGATTGCGGTGACGCCGTTCATCGCGTTCCAGGCAGCTGCTCGCCTGGGTAGAAACGTAAGTAAGCAGTGGGAATGGATAAAACCCAGGACAACATACCATGTCTGCTCGCCCCTACGCCACCACATTTGGGTGACAGCAATACAACTGGGCGCGATCATGGCTTCAAAGGCCCCAAGGCAAAAGCGAAGCCCAAGTAGACTGGGAAAGTCTGTGCAGGCGGCCATAATTGCAAGTGAGCTTCCCCAGAGGAAGATGGCAGAGGCGATGACTTTGCCTGTTGGAAGCTTGACTAGGATAAGTGCTGCAAGAGGTTGCATCACCAATTGAGCAATATACAAGATTGAGCCGAGCCATGAGTACTGCTGACCAACGAGGTTGGCGTCTTCAACGAGTCCAAAGATGGAGACATATGACAAGCTGGATTTATCAAGCTGTTGGAAGAAGTAGGCGCCGAGGAGCAAGGGAAGCACGCGGAGATCGATCTTGCGGAGGACTTTCTTCTCTTCCTCGGGGGTAAAAGAGTGGTCTCCGCCCACCGTTGCAAGAAACTGGGCAGCCTTTTCACCACGAGCATTGGTCTTGGGCGTGGGCTGGACGGGAGTAATCGCGTCTGCAGATTCGATCTGCTCGGCAGAGGGGGGCTGCTTGCTAGACATTTTACGGCCGTTTGAGAGCACGAACAGTCAGAGACAACCTACTGGGTTCAGACTCCTATATACCACCTCGGGGCTACATTTCCCGGCTACTTTACGCCTCCTTGGAGACAAGCTCCTCATTCTGGTCTTGCGTCGCTTGAATCCTACACGCAGACAAGCGGATTGGAGGTTTAATTTGCACAGGATTCGCCAAGTACCTCTATTCTCTGGCAGGGCCCAAATAGCCAGTCAGGCAATATGGCCATGGACGAGTACTCCAAGTCCCCATACCCCAGAAAGCGGAGGTTGCGTGATGATCCTTACCCCGCCCTATCCTCGCCGTCTGATTCACGGAAAATCGACGACGATCCTCCCACCTCCTGTTTAGCCTGTATACGACTCGCACAGGGACCCGTCACACACTTTCTGCTTTCAGCTTAGCAGATGCCTTTCGTGAGATGTTGGAGTACGAACCGGACCATCTTCGGTCTTGGTCACCCCGAACTGCCCCTCATGACATTCATCCATACATTCCGTTCTTTTTTATAGCCTACCACCCCGCAGTACGCATACTTTCCCACCACCAGATACATCAAGTGAACACCAGCCCACCATCAACATGGTCAAAAGATACGCCCTCATCGGCACCGGCGGGAGAGCCATCTTCTTCTACACCGCAATCATCAAGGACTTCCCCAAAACCGCACAGCTAGTCGCCTTCTGCGACACAAACCAAACCCGCCTGGACTATGCAAACACCCGCATTGAAGCCCTCGGCCACGCCAAAGTCCCAACCTTTCTAGCCTCCAACTTCGATCGCATGATTGCCGAAACGAAGCCCGACGAAGTCATCGTCACGACAATTGACCGCACCCATAACATCTATATCGTCCGCGCTTTAGAACTCGGATGCAACGTCATCACCGAAAAGCCCATGACCATTGACGCCCCCCGCTGCCGCGAGATCTTCGACGCAGTCGAGCGCACAGGAAATCAGGTCCGCGTGACATTCAACTACCGGTACGCGCCGCACAACACCAAGATCTACGAGCTGCTTTCGTCCGGGGCAATTGGCGAGGTCAACTCCGTCCATTTCGAGTGGCTGCTCAACACGCAGCATGGCGCGGACTATTTCCGGCGCTGGCACAGAGATAAGCGGAATAGCGGCGGGCTGTTGGTGCACAAGAGCACGCACCATTTCGACCTAGTGAATTTCTGGCTCCGCTCGAGGCCCGAGACGGTTGTTGCGATGGGGGATTTGAAGTTTTATGGGCGGGAGAATGCGGAGAGGAGGGGAGAGACGAAGTTTTATACGCGGGCGCACGGGAGTGAGAATGCGCGTGAGGATCACTTTGCCTTGCATCTGGAGCAGAATGAGCAGTTGAAGGCGATGTATCTGGATGCGGAGCATGAAGATGCGTATTATCGGGATCAGTCGGTGTTTAGTGATGGGATTTCGATTGAGGATACGATGGGGGTTATGGTGCGGTATCGGTCTGGTGCTGTGCTTACCTATAGCCTTACGGCGTATGCGCCTTGGGAGGGATTTCGGGTCATGTTTAACGGGAGTAAAGGGCGGCTTGAGGTGGATGTTGTGGAGCAGTCGTATGTGAACTCTGGCGGGGAGCAGGCGCTTGAGGGGGCGTTGGAGAGTAAGTCGATTCTGCTTAGGCCGCTGTTTGGGAAGCCTGTTGAGGTGGAGATTCCTGAGGGCAAGGGTGGCCATGGAGGCGGAGATCCAGAGTTGCTGAATGATCTGTTTGGGGAGGGAAAGGAGGGTGGTGATCCCTATAGACGCGCTGCAACGCATAAGGATGGCGCTCTTAGTATACTCACGGGCATTTGCGCAAACCAGTCGATAAGAACTGGACAGACGGTCCGGGTTGATGATGTTTTCAAGGTATGAGATGGGATTAGACTATGACAGTATGCCCGTTATAGATGTTTTGACAAGGTTGCTATCTATGAACGGGTGCTTCTAGCTGGCACAGCTATAGGTTTGCAGTGTAGTATGAAATCCGGAGTGAGCGCTCAGCGATATGGTTATAGGAAAACAGTAACCGGTTTTGCACTGGCGCAAGGATAGGCGAGACTAAGATTATCCTCTGAAGCCTCTGACCTGTACATAGTCAGGCTAGAACCGCACAATGTATACAATCTTCTGGCCCCTAGTGCCGCGATTGTTTGAAATCCATCATACATGTCCCAGCATTAGACAGCATTGCAACAGACCAGAACAATGTAACAATATGCCCTGAGTCATAGCGGTCTAGCGATGGCTATGTCTCTCGATATCCTTCTGTCCTATTTGAATCCCATTTGTGAACAAAGATATCTACAGAGACACATTGCTTCATCAGAACAAAAGATGAGACCCTCTTTGTTAGGTGCTTTGAAGCAGCACGCCACGAACATACAAAGAGCATAATGGCGATGAATATAAATCCGTGCTATCCAGGCAAGTTCTACTGCCAGTTTTCCATCGCCATCCTCTCTCATACACCCATGCACCAGTTAGTCAAGATGGCGTCCCTCAACTCCTCAACCTCCCAGGCGAGCTCCTCCTCTCCATCGTAAAGGGCCTCTCAACCAAAGGCCTAGCAAGCTTCTCCCTAACATGCAAAACAGCCTACCGAGTCGCCAGCCCAATCCTCTACTCACCACCCAGCTACGACCACCACAGCGAGCTACGGCACATTATCCAATGGGCAGGCCTCCACGGCTGCGAGAACACATTGTTGTTCGCGATGCACAAGATCCTCGATCTGGCAGAGTCAGCCCCCTGGATCGGATACGAAGCACTCCTCTCTGCATCCAGAGCAGGCTTTACCCGCCTCGTCGACATGCTCCTACAAGCAGGAGTCAAGCCTAACGCTCCAGAGGGCCACATGCCATGGCACATCGACAATATAGACCGCGACTTCGACACCCCACTGACCTTCGCGCTCATGAACGACGAGATCAGCATCGCGCGCTTCCTCCTCGCCCGCGGAGCGGACCTAAACCGCTACGACTACCGCCAACTATGCCGTCTCCGCGGACCCGGAGGAGCGCTCCACAACGTCTCGCTCGAGAACCTATTCCAGCACGGGCTCAACATCAACATCGAGGACGCCGAAAAGAAAGACAACCTGCTGCACCACGCATGCCAAGGCCACTCCCTAGAGGACGTCAAGTTCCTAGTCAAGAACGGGTTCGATATCCACAAGCCAAACGCGAAGCTAGAAACGCCGCTCTGTCTTGCTATCCACGCCTCTAGGCCTGGACGCTCCGACGCACGGGACATCATTTGGTTTCTGCTGCAGCAGGGTGCACCCGTTAACGGGCCGTGTAATAAGCATGGATGGACTCCTCTGCATGTTGCCGCGGCGCGAGTCAAGCCTGAAGCTGTAAAGGAGCTGCTCAAATTCAAAGCCGACGTCAATGCGCTTCGACACGATGGGTTAACTGCGCTGGCGAGTCTTAGGAATCGCACGTCCGTGAACACACATCTGGATGAGGAGTATCAGGTTGCTGATGCCCTCCTACATGCTAAGGCGTCGCTCACTATCAACAAAAAGGAGACCCAGGATTTATTGCAGATGGTTATTGAACGCGGTCATCCGAAGTATGTTCAATGTCTGTTAAACGCATGGCAAATTCAGGCACCGACTGCGCTACCACTGCACCTGGTCCTCTGCGCAACTGCAGCAACTGGCGATCTCGCATTGACGAAAGAGGTGTTGAAGAGGGCTAAGCCGCTAACCGAGAAGACGATTCAAAAAGGAGAGATTCAATACTCCGTTACACCATTAATGGCCGCCGTGAAGACCGGCAATGAAGCGCTGATCGAGCTAATTGCGAACGAAACCACGAACTTCGACGCCTTGAATTCCTGCGACCAGACAGCCCTGCATCTAGCGCTGGAAAAGGGCTCCGAGAAAACTATCCGTCTGCTGCTACCTAAGACAACTAATATTCAACATCCGGATCTCAGCGGGAATACCCCCTTGGTTACTGCTACGACGAACCAACTTGCCGCTGTTCTCGCAGTGATTCTATCACACTTCGACAAGCTAGTCAAGGACCGCGAAGCGAAAGCTAAAGAGCAGTGCCCGCAATCACAGTCAAAGGGCAAGTTCTGGCCTGACTACACCATGCGTACAAATCTCGTTCAAGCGTTAGAGGTCGCAGCGAGTCTGAACAAGGTTGACAACGCTCGGGTGCTCCTGAATTACCTGGAAAAGCGCGGCATTGAGTGTGACCGGTCACATGCGTTGCACACTGCCATTGCAAAAGGACTGGACGAGAACGCTCTGATGATGGTTCAGCAGAATCTCGGGCTTGAGAGCTTGTCCTCTGGTGGGTTCTCACCGCTGATGATTGCTGCGAGTCGTGGGAGCGTCGGTGTTGTTGAAGCCCTGGTCGCAAAGAAGGTGGATTTGTACGTCAAGGGTCCGCGGGGTGAGACGGCGACTTCTCTTGCTGCCACCCATCAGGATCCAAAACTTGTCAGGTGTATCCTTACTGCCATTGCGGCTGATATCACGGCTCTAGAGAATGAGGCGGAAGCACTCGATTGCAAGAAGAAGCTAGTTCGTGCGGCAGTGAGGTATGGCTGTGCTGAGGTTCTCGAGAAGGTATTGTCAGAGGTTGCACCGGGGAATAAAGAGCAGTTCTTGAATGATCTGCTGCTTACGGCTGCTGCTCATGATAATGCTGAGGTTGTCAAGGTTTTGCTGTGGTGTGGAGCGGACGCGAATCCGAAGGAGAAGCAGTGGCGCACTCCAATTGCGGTTGCGATTGGGCAATGTGCTGCTCAGACTATAGATGTCTTGCTTGCTAAAGGCGCGGATCTGTTCAAGACTGATTACTGTGGCAGGACGCCGTTGCATTATGCTGAGGCTGATGAGATGGTTAAGCTCATCTATTCGAAGCGCGAGGTCACTGGTTCAACCTAAGTCGTCTTAGATCAGACCTCTTGTGGAGTTTGCATTAGTTTGCGGGCTGGGCCGGGGGTGTTGCTCTAGGCTCTCTTTGTTTTAGTGGGTTTGTTAGATAGCAATATGGGTTTATGCGCAGAGCTATATATATATAGAGAATTTATCTTCACCTCGTTAGATATCTTTGTGGTCTTAGTGAGTATTCGAGACCCCTTTCAAATATAGCTATCGTAACACGATAATCCAATCTTGCCCCAGGCTGGACTCGCCCAAGCCACGGGCTACGGGACTCAAGGGCTCGGGCTGCAGTGAATACTCCTCCTAGGAACCTCTTCGGGTCCTTTGTCCAGCTAAGTGTCGGTTTCAGCCTTGCTGACGAGATTATGCATCTCATCTCCTGTTGATATCAGCATCCGCGAAAAGGGCTGTTGGCCTCAAAGTAGTCCGCTCCTCTCATCACAATTCCGTAGGCGATGTCGTCTCAGGTAGTTGCACTACCTAGTTTACCAAGATGTAACCATCGAGTGCAATATCCATTGCAGTGACGATGAAACGAACCGACGTCCCTTGACGCGATCCTCAAGCGCCCCGCGCCCGCAACCAGCGCGCTGAGTGGCTTTATCTCTAGATTGCTGACCCGAATACGAGGTTCAAAAGATCTATTCTATTCTATAGACTGGCGGGGATACACAAGGCTGGATCCTGCTCTCACCACACTGGTAAGCAAGGCTCTCTAGAAAAATAGCTGTACAAGGCTAGATATGGATCTATGTAGAGCTTCAAAGTTTGACAGACTACACTACGCGAATACATCCCAAACTCAAAATTCAACACCTCTGTTCGACCTCTAGGTTTACCTTCTGCTTTTCTTGAAGACGGGTACCAACCTGTCATGTGCAACTTGGGATGAGTTGGGGCGCAAAAATAGCATAGGTAATCTTTGGATATCATTAGCAGGTCCAATGCCACCCCGTCACACACACATCAAAGCCAAGCACCGGGCAGCGGAGAGAAGCGTGGGAATGTGCGAGGAGCCAAGAAGACGTTAAGGCTGCGTCAAGTGGCTGAGGTAGCCCCATATAGGATGCGATATTCGATTGTAACGTCAGAATGTGAGTAGAATGGAAGAGAATTGCCGGTTCCCAAAGAGTCAAAGTAAGGAATGAGGCTGAATTGAACAGAACATAGCGGCGGCTGTAGAAATCCAACTGCTCTGGGTATGGTTAGAGGTTGCCTTTGCATAAATTGATTCAGTACTCTAGTCTAGCTAGAGAAAAATGTCTGCAGACTCAGTCAAGGATGCTTGCAGCCGGACGATCAGAATCAGGGTTTCTAAGAATGTTGGTTGTAGCGTTTGGGGGCATAACGCTGTTGAGACTGCACCGCAAGAACCCCAATGTTCGGAAAGCGGAAGAGCTATACCGATTAGCTCCCTGCCCCATGTGAGGTCCTGCGGAGGCAAGCTGCCGCGAAATGGTAGAGCTTATGAGAATCTATGCATGGATCCGGTATTTTGCTTGCAAGCCGCGGAAAAGGAAAGGAAGGAAGGCTCCGCAAGTGATTTTCTAATCGATCGCAGCGCTATTGTTTGCAGCCTCAGCTGAATGTGACTACTGCTTATGATAGGCGAGAGCTCTACAAGAGGAGTCTCATGATGATGTAGTTGGCACGACCATTGCCGCCAATAGTGAACGGCGGTCGGTTGCATCAGCCAGGGTGAACAGAAGCAGGGCCAACAAGGCTATCATAGAAGAACATGGCGGATGCCTCTTCTCCCAGGCTGATTTGATTGGACTTGATATCCTCCGAGCCGAAGATCGTCTCGCATATCCTCCGAGCTGAAGATCGTCTCGCAGCGGGTTTTCATTCGCGCCAAATCAGCGTACTCCGTACAATGCAGCTTTGCAAGTTCCTAGTCCCCCTATTGGACTCTCACGCCCCAATTTCCGAGCGCAGTTTCTAAATGCAATCAGCCGAGCTCCCCACCTTCCTCTTCTCAAGCGAGCGCTTCGGCGTCTCCGACCTTGGCGCAGAATGGTTTCCTCTTCGGTGGTGTGGGGGCTCAATTCGCACTTCACTTCTGATGTCAGCATACTTCTCATGCTCTCTGTAGTGAAAGTCAATTCTTGGGAGATGCCGGGATTCGTGATAGAGAGATATTCCTTCCTGTAGTTGCTATCTCAAGCGTCTCCCACAATGGCCTGTATTAGTGCAATATAAAATATATTGATATGCCTTGCAGACAATGTCGAGAACCTTATTTACAACAACTGTGGCATCTGCTGACTATGCTATGGATTTAGGGCTATCTGATCTCCGACCTCAGTGCTGAACCATCCCTCTTAAGTTGCTAATTAGCAAGATGCTGCACCCCGTATTGACAAGCTTACAACATCAGTGCCCCGATGCACGCAAGGAAACACAAGGGAACACGATCTATCATCCAATCTGTAGGTAAGCAAGGCTGAGACACTATTCTATATGGTTTGATTTTTCTCACATATATCTGCCATCACAGTCATGGAATTAGAATAAACAACTTTCATTAGGGCCACCCGATCATGCCTATCAAAATGCCTCGATTTCCTTCACCCCCTCATGCACCCTTCTATGAAGAGCCTGACTACGAGCAGAACGAGGTACACGGCTACTACCACGATCTGAGTGACCTCTGCGCCCCTCCGAGAAACTGGGTTCCGAGCGATCTTCAAATTTTCGATGGGTACTTCAAGAGAATTGCGGAGCGTCTTCGAGCACACAGGGGAGCGGGCGATGGCTGGGCCAAACGACCTCGCCTATACACTGTTTTGAGAAATGTCGGGTGTCTCCATTTGTTTGATTCATTCATTGCGGGGGGGATTAATGATTCCCATCTGCCTCTCGAAGACAGCACACTGCAACGATTCATCGGCGATCAAGCCCTGCGAAAAGGATTCTTGAGACATCAGATATACCTCGGGACAGAGGCGCAGTCTCTTGAGAAAGGAGGGCCACACATGGTTCTAGAAACGGAAGAGGATGTCTATTTTGAGTTCCTCGACCAGCTGGGACGAGGGCAGAACAGGTGAGCCAGCCACATAACATCCTGACAATCTCTGCAAAGCTAACTAAGAAGTAAAGCGTTGTTGACCGGGTTCTAAGTCAACTGAGTCTTTCCCTATTTGCCCGCAAGAAAGTACCAATTAGACATTCCCATTCCGACTCCAGCTGCAGCCCGCCGAGTAACGTTCGAAAACAGTTGAAAGAACTCAAAGGATTATCCCACCACCACCTTGTCCGCTATGTGGGGTCATACACACAAAACAGCCATATCGCATTCATTATGACTCCTGTGGCAGATACGAATCTACGAACCCATCTGGTCAACTGCGACCCCAGGACCGATGCGGGGGCTAACTCGCTGCGGAATCTCTTTGGGTGCCTGGCTGCAGCGGTGCAGTACCTCCATAGGAACAAAATCGTCCATGGGGATTTGAATCCACTCAACATCCTAGTCCTGAGAGACCAGGCTTTGATTTCAGACTTTGGGAGCATTACCAAGAAGCCTAGCGATGCCTGGAGCATTTCTCATACGTCAAATCCCGCCTGGAATGCCTCCTTCTATGTAGCTCCGGAAGTCTTGAACATCAAGCCCGATGGAATGCGAAGTGATATGTGGTCTCTAGGCCTTGTCTATCTAGAGATAATCAGTGTGCTATTGGGTCAGCCAATCAATAGCACACAGGAGCTTAGAGTTTCAGAATGGATCACTCGGCTTGAAGGAAGCCAGGAGATACGCCCTGGTGACGACAAGGAGCCCCTCGGCTGGATAAAGGGACTGCATAAAGACCACCCAGCAGATCGCTTAACCGCAGACGCGCTTGTTGAGAAGATCCGACTCTCTTCTGTAACACATGCATTCTATTGCTCGCTTTGTCGACCGCACTACGCCCCATACTCCCCAAGAGACCCTCAAGCACCCGTCCAAGTCGCAGGACCAGACACAGTGCCAACTCAAACGGCGTTTGCATTTCCTCCAGGACACTTAAATAATCAGATACATGTCCCAGTACCTGCTCTACCACCGCAGATAAAACTACCGATGACAGCTGAAGAGTTCATGAAACAAGCATGGGAGAAGGCTAGAACCCAATCCACCACAAATACCAGGGTTGGACCAAGGTGCATAAGCCTGAACCGTTACCTAGAGCTCCACGATCGCTACCTGGAGTTTTTTTGCCAGCAGGGAAACTGCTCAGCTGTACGGTACTTACTAGATAGAGGCTGCAACCCAGGCAAACGCAGTCGTCCTCGACCGGACCCCCTCTTGAATGCTGTGAGAGGCGGTACGCTTTCACACTACAGGTGCCTCCAAGCTTTGCTTGACAGGAATGTAGAAGTGAATGTTCAAGACCAGCGGTCAGGTAAAACTGCCCTCCATCTCGCTTTAGAGGCACCGGGTTGTGCATCCTACACGAAAATAGTATATGATCTCGTCTTCGCAGGCGCCAACACCAATATTGCGGATGGGGACGGAGAGTTCCCAATTCACGCAATATTTAAACCGGCCGCACCTGACTCCAGCCCTGCCGGCTTGGAAGAATGCCAACTTGAAGCCCTCGCTATAATTCTTCAGTCCGATATTGCAGGCGGCCCAAATGTGAACATCCCTCACCCCAACGGTCGGAGCTCACCACTTCACCTCGCTGTCCAACGGACAAGCCCTTATGCCGTTGCCATGTTACTACACAAAGGCGCGGATGTGAATATGATCAATTCTGAAAACACAAGCCCGCTCCTCGCAGCTGCTATGCAGTGGTCAGGCCCCTTAACTCATGATCAGACGGTTATGCTAGAGCTTCTGCTCAACATGGACGATATTCAGCTAGATCGTGCGTCAGGGACCATGAACCGCACAGCGCTGCACTTTGCAGCGCTTGCTCGATCCCAGGCTGCTTTTGACCGTCTTGTAAGGCGAGGTGCTGACCAGTCAATTACGGACATTCAGGGCCGGACTGCCTTGGATATTCTCGGATCTGAAATACAGTACAGCAGGGTAGTCGGTCCTTAGAGCATTGTTAATCCAGTCTTCCAAGCTTTTGACCAGTCGAGGCGCCCATCACATCGTTACGGTCATTTTCAAATTTCTTTTGAGACCTAATAACATCATGCCTACTTGCCGACAATGAGCGAAGCACGCTAGACCCATGTGCCCTTTTCGCGGGATAGACAAAGTCATGGAATCAGTCCTCGTTCCCTGGCTTCTGGATAATACACAATGTCCCCTGATTTAATTTTGATCTGCAACCAGGCACGTGGTCCGAACAGGAAGCTGGCTAATTTACATATGCGCCGAAACAACCATGATGACCGAAGTCTGCAAAGGTCACTTCAGTCCGCCCAAATGACCGGGACCAGGTCAGCCGGCCGGATGGGATGGAGGCTCTGAAGATGGAGAAGGCCTTCGATGCTGGTTCTTTTGATGATGCTGTGATTGTTGCTGTTTGATACCGCCAGATCCAGAATGGGAATGCTTTTCTGGACACTTGCTTTGTTTGGCGTTCTCCTATGCTGCTTGAGGTGGGTAATTGTTACATGTGGTATAATGTGCTGAGTGCAATTGGTAACAGATCGGGTGTTTAAGCTGGAAATACGCAAGCTTTACCATTTATCTTGCGCCGTGTGTCTGGAGGGTGTATAGGACTCCCGAACGTGTACTCACGCGAGAAGTCTCAAGGGCACTTTCTTTACAACGTCATCCGAGTAGATAGAGATTGCTGAAACAGGAGATTCAGGGACCAAGAGATATAGACTCATGTATTCCCGCTTGGAGGCCAGGATTGCCCGTCCTTTACTTATGATCGTGGTGAGGAGACTGTTTTGCAAACTATTTGATAAACGAGGGGCCCGGGGGTACTATGTAGTTCCCCTTCCCATTCATACCTCGAATATACTCTTAGGTAGTACTGTGTGGACGCAATACAGGAAACAAATATGAATATAAGACATTATTTACCACGAAACGCGTAACGCGAGGTCATTCACGGTGAATTCCCTAATCAGCCACAGAGTATACATTCTCTATAAACCAGCTGACCATAAACCGCATCCTACCATTCACCAAACAGCACCCACACTAGACACAAACAGCCCAATCTGGAACTTCAGCTAAATAAGATTAAAAAATGGGGAGCAGAAAACCAGCAATAAGATCATGCAAATTGTCCAGTAGTACTTCAACTCCCCAAGTACCCGTCATGCAAACAGATCGATCAAAGCCTTGTTTCCCGTCCGGAAAGCAATTCTACCTGCTGTGTCGCCGTCCCAGTTCTTAGTGTACACGTGGCGCACCTTGCATTTGTGAAGAAGGAAATTAACCGCGTCAAGCTGTTCCTGCTCGGTGGCCACATGGAGAGCAGTCGTATGATTCACGAGGGCATCAGGTTCAATTTTAGAGCCGTTTTTCTCAAAAAGCTGCAGAATGCGCCTCATCATCTGCACATCACCTAACGAAGCTGCCCCCATAAATGCCGCTGGAAGGAACGGAGCCTGGAGGATGTCGGCAGTATGATTGTATAATAGCTCCCGGAGACATGCGAATGCTCCTCCCTGTGCTGCACGTTGTATAAACACAATTGTCGAATGAACGTGTGAGTCCAAACGGAGTCCATGCGCTAAGAGCAGCTTTATAATCTCAGCAGCAGGTGCATCCAGCGAGGCGCGCTCCAAAGACATCCGGCCTGGATCGGGGAAATAGTAGCATAAGAAAGAAAATGCGTTTTCATTGCCTAGGATGTTCAAACGGGCTGCGTCGGCTCCAGCATCAAGAAGTTGCTGAATGATGTCTGGATCGCACACCCTGGCAGCCGAGTGTAAGGGAACCGGATTACCATCTATGTTGGCCCCTAGAGATAACAAAAGATGGACAACCTCAGACCTTGAGCCCCCGCGAGTTTCAGATCTGTTGATCGCGGAGAAAATCGGTTTGCTGTGTTGGTTCACGTCAATGTGCGCACTGAGTAGGCGGATTTCCTGTAGAGTGCCACGCTGGCAGGCCTGATCGAGTAAACTTTCTCCGAGATAATTAACGACGTGAATGTCAAGGCCCAAGTCAATGAGTTCTTGCCCAAGGATATTGACCTGGTCTCCAGAGCCGGGAGGGTTAAGGAAGAGCATGCCAGTTTCGGCCAAGTTATAGCCCTTCAATGTAGCTCCAGCAGATAACAGCATTCGAACTATATCGTCGTGTCCCTCACGTCGAGCCAGAATCAAAGGAGTCTCATCTGTTCCGTCAATGTCAGGCCCGATTCCTTCATCAAGCAGTCTGCGCACTACTTCCGAAGCACCCTTGTCACACGCCCGCAATAAGGCAGCCTTTGCTACCCTTGGGCTTTGCTTTATATTGTTTATACTTCGTTTGACAAGCTCAGCAAAAGTGCGTAAGTCGCATTTCCTCTTTGAGGTATTGTAGATTGCATATTCTAGTTCGGTAGCCAGCAATCTTCCCGGTGCTCGCTTGTCCGGTACTTTGTAGAGGACTGGCCTAGCGATTCGATGTAGTGTTTGACATACTCTCACCCAGCGTGTTAGGTCGTCAGTAGAGAGGTATCGAGTGACCTCTAGGATCATCTCCTCGGGGAGCTCGAGTAGGTGAGGCATGTTGGAGTTGTCGGATCTGCTAGATAGCCGGAGTTTGGGAGAGCAGGCAGTCGTCAGGACAGTGTCTTCTTCTTATCCTGCTCTACCATAACGTGTCCCTTTCAGAAGCAGATTGCAGACAATCAAAAGCCTAACAAAGGGCTTTGGGGGCTTAATCCAAAACAAGTTCGAACAGCGTTTGTCATTTTCATGGGGAAATCTTTTAGGGGGGTTCATACGCTTGACAATGTGCTAATCTGATGAAATCCTATTCTTTGTCTGAAACCTCACAATGACCACAAACCTTCACCACACCAGATTTGTTATGCCAGAATGGTTGTAAGATTCTGCGAAGTCCTTTAGCTACTTGAGAACACTACACTGCACCTCAACCAGAAGGGACTAGCCGGACCGGGACAGAATAAGGACAGAGCCAGAAGTAGATATATGGTTCCATATAGATTGCACCAGCAGCCCATCTGGTGTCATAGCACCCTTTTGGCCGACCGACCTAACGGCTCAGTAGCTAGCGAGGGATATGAAACAGACTCTGAAAATGGTAGTATTTATACTTCCACACCATGTGGCACCTGCCATACAAGAAGTCCGAAATCTCTCTTCAACGGGCAACTGTTTTAGTAAAGGGATAATCTAGACATACCGGAGTTGAATCAAACAGGGCTATTTCAATTTACCAGGTGAAAGAGGAGAACCCGCATACTTGACAACTACCCTCTATACCACCATGAGGATACAAACATCGCGATGAACGCACCTGTACCAGTCTATAGCCCTCCCGGCAGAGCCAATTACTGCGGGGGTGCTATAATAGCCACAAAGATACCCTTATCAAAGATAAATTCAAGTAACATCTTGTGGTCTAAGGTCTATGGTAGTCTTGAAGTATTTAATCCCTCACGAGTTGTCAGACTAGGCGCAATCAGAACTGCCTTTTGACGCCATTGGTTCCGGGAGAAGCAAGGGATCCATGGGGTCTTTCTTTCTTTTTGCTGCAGTCAGCCTCAATTGCAATCGCAGAACTTTGGGGATGATTGAGCACTCTCAATTGAACAACGAGAGGCCTAATACTGATATTGATTGACTATTTTCCCAGGCGCCTCAACCTCAGCTATAAGCTATGAACTTACAGTATTATCTATCTGCATTGGTGGGCTCACGGGACGGGCCTTGAGTCCCACCTGACTCCGTATGCGTCGATTGTAAGCAGTCGGAACAAAGGAACAACACTCAATGGTTCGTCCTCAAGCAGACTTTGAGCGAACGACTATGATCTACGCACCTCATTACCCGCGGACAGGGCTCAGTGGCCAGGACCACTAGTTCTGGTCCAGGGAGGTTCACAACCCAACCAAGTGGCAGGGATCTATGTCCTGAAAGCTTACGTCGCAAGGCTGATCGAGCGTTGCGGACGACAGACATCAGAGAAGGAAAAGCCGGATTTTCCATCTGCATCTCACCGGTATCACCCTCGGCACGGCCTCACTTGAATAATCAAAATCGCACATTTGAGATGGTCAACGAAACGCGAACCTGCTTCTTCCCTTCGGGTGCAGTAGCCACCAACAACGTGGCCTGCTCGTCAGACGAGTACACTTCGTGCTGCGGCACTCACGACCTCTGCCTCTCAAACGGACTGTGCCTAGCCGTCGTGCATCAACCATACGTCTTGAGTAGGGGCGCATGCACCGACCCAGAATGGGGGCCCGGATGTCCCCAATATTGTCGTGTGTTTCTTTCCACCGTTTCATTCGTCTACACTAGACCACGGACAGCCGGAGCTGACAGTTAATTTCTTACCTATAGGTGACAATAACCCCGCGGGCGGCTGCTCCATCATCAATCTGATCTTCAACCAGGGCGTTTCGACCTATTGCTGCGGGACACCGATAGCCACCGACGATCTAACTGTGATCTGTCCGGAGAACGGTAGCGCCTTTGAAGTCCCGACGGCTCATGCACTGGTTGGCTACGCTATGCTCTCCAACGTTTCTACTCTCGACGCAGTGAATAGAACACAGACGTCTTCGTGTCCGGATAACTCCACCATCACGGCAACAAACACGACAGCAACAAGAGATGCGGACTCTACGTGTTGTACCACAAATGGGACATGTCACAGCACTGCTATCGGCGTTGGGCTCGGAGTGCCTCTGGGGGTCATTGCTTTGGCGTCCCTGACATGGGCATTTTTCGAGCGGAAGAGAGCCTGGGGAGCAACAGCAGGATTGCTGGGTGCGCCGTCCGAACCCACAGGAAAGCATGCGAAGGGTTCCGGACAGCCGCCAGCAATAGAGCTATCTGGGAGGCCGCCGTACGTGGGTGAATTGGATGCCTCGAATCCACTAGAGCTCAGCTCGCGTTAGTAACAACCTATCTGGTCAGGGCAATAGGATGAGTCTATCATTATTATCATGCATCCGTCTTGTAATACGAGGATCCCAACACATTCACTTTGGTCTTTGGGCATCGGAAGGTAGAAAGCACTACTTGTACCGATGGAACAATGGCGAGACTTGTGGAACTATACGTATCAGGGGTTAAAATCCGGTGATACTGACAGGATGGTCTGTATTTACTAGGAAAACTCTCCGATACTCGGGGCAAGAAGTTCAATATGCACTCTGCAGTAATCAACAGGACAGAGCAAAGAAAAGAGCCTTAGTCTCTTAAGGCACTTCTCTATCCCCAATCTCTAAATCAATATACGCGCATCTCCATACAATATACAGAAAAATCGTAAGGGGCCTGCCCCTACCTCTTCGACCAAAAGACAGATTCCCTCTCGCGCTGCAGCCGGGCAAGAATCTTACCTGTCTGCCAATCCTGGTGAGACTCCTCCGCCCACCGGCGGGCATAGGACTCAGCCGCAGAGATGCGATTGAAGTCATGGGCATTGTCAAACGTGCACGTGAAGCCAGCTTTCTCAAGCAGAAACCTAGCGGCCCCTGCCTTTCTGCTCTTGCAAGCCTCAATTAGGGCGGTGGTGTCGCATCGAGTAGAGTTCACGATACGCAGCTTGTTTTCTTTGCCAGGCACCAAGTCCAGAATGCGCTGCATCAGGGTCACGTCCCCGAGATGACTTGCTGCAATGAACGCAAGGTCTCCACACTCCAGCCTGACTAGCTCGTCGGTGTAATTCTGAACGAGCTCTTGTAGGCAGTCGGGCATACCCGATCGAAGTAAAGTCTTGATCAAATCAACGGTCGAAGGCAGATCCGTATCAAGAGCCAGGCCAGAGCCCAGCAATATCCGTAGAATACGCAAGGCATCTTCGTCCCTGAATCGTGGCTCTGGCCATTCCCTATCAAAACTGGATGAAGCTCCCCAGCTCAGCAATCTCAGCGCAGTGTGTTTACCCTGATTCTCCCGCTGGTCGACCTTCGCTCCCTTCTCCAGCAGCAGCTCAACTGCTTCCGTCGCGCCAAAATAAGCAGCAACATGAATTGGATACTCTTCCTGTTTGCACGGCTCGTCAACTGGGACACCCCTTTCAATTAATAGCCGAACGATATCAATCCCAGTTTCCCGCCCCAGGGGCGACCCCGCTCGCTCCAGCGCCCAGGACATCGGCGTCGATGTTCTGCCCCCCCTCGGCATCGGGTCTTGCTTCGCATCCAGCAAAAGCGCAACATCCTCCACACTTCCGGCTAGGCAAACCTCACGGAACAGCGCCTCCTGGTAATCTGGATGCGAACTGAGCGTGAGCCCCCGTTCGAGCAAACCCTTGCCAATAGTATTTGGCCCTGCACGCCAGTTCATGAGAAGGTACGCCATCTCCGTGGGATCATCAGAATACCTCGCCAGATTGGCACCGGCATCAAGCAGCATCTGGAAGATCTCATCGTGTCTGTTCCTCCGCGCCGCAAGCAATGGTGTCGAGCAACACTCTTCTGCAACACTCACTATATCGCGGTCCGCGTCCTTGGGATACGCAGTAGGCCGGTGCCCGACTACTGTGTGAATGTCCCAGCCGATCCCGAACAATGTGCTAGGTGGCACGCCGTCCTTGATTAGAAACTCCACACACTCGCGGTACCCCCGGGCACACGAGAAATGTAAGGCTTCTTCCCGGCGTTTCTCGTCCTTCAGGATGACTTCTGTGTTGGAGAGCAGGAGCTCGTACATCATTCCTTCATCGTCTCGTTGGGCGGCGTCTTTGATGGCGCCGCAGAGGGTTCTGGGCGATTTCCATATTGGCTTGCGTTCGTAGCAGGGGCCTTCTTTCGTGTTGGGTAATTCGTACAGGATGGGCTTGGATATTCGGTACATTCGCTTGCAGCTTTGGGCCAGGGCCGCGAGGGAGCCTTTTGGGAGGTGGACGCATATTTCGTGGAGGAGTTCCTCGGCGAAAACGAGCATGGAGGTCATTTTGGTAGTAGTAATTTAGGTAAGAGGGGTATGGTGCAGAGGCTTTTGATATTGAGCTTGAAGTATATCTTCCTGTGGGATTTGCTTGCATTTCTAGGATTGGGAGGAGGCACGCGGCTTTGTGCTGGTCACAAAGGTGTTTCATCAGGATCGGGTTCTTTGTAAGATGTTGCATAGGGTTAATATGGCGCTGCTATTTGGACATGCATCATTTGTTCTACGCACTAGGGGGATTGGATTCGATTGTCTCTGCTGTTTCACGCTATGGCTGTAACGAGTGGGCTCATTGATGCGGGTGTCATTCTAGTTGGAGAAGCAAGAGCAACCAGTAGGCTACCCAACTCACTATCAAGGAAGGCTGCCATGTGTTTGTGAAGATGATACAGTAGCCGTAATGTCACAGTTGTTTGATTTAGATGATATTGTTTCATGATAGAGGTCTATTCGGTCTAATATACAAAAACATAATAACAATAACAGAAGCACTCAAACACCCATCCGAGCAGCCTTCGCCTTATGGCGTCCAAGCAGTTGCAACAGTTCCAGCGGGCCTTCTTTTCTTATGAGAGGGTAGATCTTGAAGTTAAACTGTTTACCCCTGTTGTAACTGGGGATTGGGGGTGTTTCTTCCAGTATGAATCTCACTGCCTCGACAACCGTCTTGAGATGGCGCTGCCGAGCGGCAACAATGAGCGGCGTTGTTCCACAGATGGAGGTCAGATCAATTTCAAATCCTTTCTCGGACGCCAGCTGCAAGATGCGCTTCATCAGCGGTACATCGCACAGAGAGGCGGCGGCAAGGAATACGACATCGAGGTAGGGCAGGCGAAGGACCTGGTCGGTAAAGCCATACATCAGGGCGGAGAGGAACTTTGATGCATTATAATAGATTGCCGAGTCGATCATTGAAAGCACTGCAGGAAGATTTGGCCCGGCGGCAAGTCGCACTCCCGCTTGTAATAGCAGTACGAGGATCTCGCTCCAGCTATGGAGTTCTTTCTTGCACGAGATAGCGAGCTCCTCTGTCCATGGAAAGTCTTCTGCAAGTGTAGATAACGGGTTGAAGGAAGTCACACTGGCACCAGCTTCAATCAACACCTTGACCAATTTAGGGCGTTGTACCAACACTGCTAACTCGAGAGGAGAGCAAGTATCACTGCAAGGCGCGTTGCAATCAGCTCCCCGACTAAGCAGCAACTTCACTAGATCTTCTCTAAACGAACTATTGCCGTTTCTCCCGTACATACATCGGCTTCGGATTGCGTTTGCCAAAGGAGTCTCTTGATCAAGATTTTGCGCATTCGGATCTAGTCCTTGATCCAGCAAGAACCTTACATCATGTAAAGAGCCCTTGCAACAGGCATAATGCAGCAGAGTATCTTCGTTAAAATTGACCATCTGGATATCTAGGCCTTTGCTCACCATCTGACTGAATATATGATCAGGTCCCGAGGCCGAAATAGCAAGTAAACGAACCGTATCGCGGACGCTGTACGTATTTGGATCTGCCCCTGCATCCAGAAGCAGCTGGGCAGCCCTACGGTGCCGGTTTTCTCGAGCAGCGACCAGTGCTGATGGCCAAGCCTTGAGTTTCTTCGGGCAATACACATCTGGCTGGATTTCAGGCGAGATACCGGCGTCGAGACACATTTTCACGGCTTCGTGGGAGCCTATCGCAGACGCAGATATCAGAGCTTGGGCTTGTATTTCGGGGCTTCGCAGTATTTCCCTCATGCTGTATTTGATGAGATTCCGAAGTGTCTCTTTTTGACGCTTGTTAAACGCATAGGTAATCGCGTCCTCCAGTTCACTGCGGTGCGGTGCAGCGAGGCGATCTACAGCACTCAGATAGTCTGAATCGCTGAAGTAATCTGAATCATAAAGGTAATAGTAAGGCTCCAACAGGCTTAGATAGTCGGCGGGGAGACGGTAAAGAACTGGCTTCGCAATTCGGTGCAGCGTTTTGCAAACTAGTAACACGGTGGCCAGGGTTTCCGTTGAAAGGTATCTGCAGATGTCGAGGAGAAGCTCCTCGGGAAATTCAAGAAGGTGAGGCATCGTTGTCGTTGTTGCGGTGGGTTCGTATATGATGAAGAGGTAAAAGTTAGACAACAGGCAGTTGAGTACCCTATTATATAGGCCTCTTACCGTCTTTATCCATGCTTCATGGCAGCCAGAGTTCCAACACAAAGAGCTCTCTACAAAAAGCCCTTTGACCCTCGTTTCAGCATTTCACATGTTATTGTTTCCATGTGACTCGCTTCTTTATGATTGTCTGACACTTGTTTAAGGCTTCGGTCTGAAAGGGGCTTGTCATTATGACCACCAAGTTTCAGACCTCCACTCCAAAGAGCTTGGAAACACTGTCTCTTTGTGAGCTCGAAACGAAAAGCCCTAAACATCGTCAATGACCCTGTGGCATCGCTTTATACGCCTGTGTCAGTGTAGCAAGACACAACTAGAATGAACAGGGGATATCATGTATATAAGCAATCCACAGCTCATAGAACGACGATAAACAATCTCAGCAGTCCATTAACTATTCTAAACCAATCCAATATTCAACAACAACCATGTCCGAATCCGGCCGCGAACTCATCTCCCTCGCCGAGGAAATCATCCTCAACGTCTGCACCTCCCTCTCCAAAGCAGACCTCGCCACCTTCATCCAGACCTGCCGAACCCTAAACCGCATCGGCACCGAAGTCCTCTACAACACCCTGACAGGCGACCTCCTCTACGAAGTCTACCAATGGGCTCAAATCCGCGGCCTAACACAGACAATGCTCGACACCATCCCCGCAATCCTGCGCAACCCGCCAATGGCTCACAGACTCGAAATCAACCTCCTCAGACTGGCTATCGGTAACGGCGTTCCCTCTATGCCGGGTACATCGTATCCCACCGTCATTGCGAAGTTGCTCGAGCACGGCGTCTCCCCGCATCTTGATGCGCCGCATCTAACTACAGAGCTTACGCCGCTAATGCAGATTGCCCGCGATGGCCAGAATCCTGACTGTCTAGCTGTCGTGCAGCAGCTCCTCGCCGCCGGCGCGGGGACTACAATCAACTACATCAACAACCTCAACCACTCCGCCCTGCACTGCGCAGCATTTGGCGGTAACGTCGCCGTCATGACCGAGCTCATCAACGCCGGGGCAAACGTGAACCTGTACCAGAACATCTCCCGAATCACGCCGCTGCGCTCTGCAGTGTGTGCAGGCCACCTACCAGCCGTCCAGCTGCTGGTTTCGCGCGGCGCGGATGTAAACATTGCAGAGATATATGGGTGGACGCCGCTCATGGCGGCTGCGGAGGGTCAGAAGCTGTCGATTTTGAATTTCCTATTGCAGAGTGGGGCGAATCCTGATGCGAGGAAACATGATGGGAAGACGGCGCTGCATATTGCGGTCCTTTTTCCATATTTGAATATTGTTCAGGCGCTGGTTGATGCTGGGTGTGATTGCACGCTGAAGGATGATAGTGGCCGGTTGGCGGTGGATTTCTGTCATGGGCCGCAGGATGAGGCCATTAAGGCGGCTATTGAGAAGGGGCCGAGCAATCCCTCGCAGTGGGGGAGTGCTTGATCGTTTCCTGAGTTGCTAAGAGAGGCGTACGGTCGTAGCTGGTGGTGGTTATTGTATTTGGGTTATTGTTCACTGCGACGACTTCCTTTTGGCGGTTTCTACTTCTACTTTTGTTGATTTCTGGTCCATGTGTGGATAGATCTTCTCTCGTTTGATTGAATGAATGCCTTTTTTCTGATTACCACATAATAGAGGATAGAGGTGGAGGACCTTGTAAGCAACCTAATTCCATCGCAATAAAGTAAAATGTAGTGGTTCAGTGGTAGGTCTATACAACCACCTGATGCGCAAAAGAGAAGCCAGATAAGATGCCAGATAAGATGCCAGAAGCACTGTTGCGAGTCACATGTAGCGATGTGCATGAGACTCGATAGCCTCAAGTAAGGGCAGAGCTGAACGGTAAGACGGAACTTTTATTCTGGAGGGACTACGTAAGAGCCTCACAACGGGTGCAGAAAATATTGGAAGTATGGTCCTCAATACATTCGCACCGTAAGACCTGCCAACAGGTGCAGGGACAGCGTCCCTAAACCTTTCTTAATGGACATGAAGAACTCGAAATCGTCATCTAACTCACGACATAGTCTCGCTGTGGCAAAAGGACAAATATATCGGTAAGGATTATGTTAGGTATGGAAGTGCAATATTAGGACGACAGTGCAGGAACAATATAAGGACCCAAGCCACATGCCAGCACCGTCAAACCCTAACAAGATCCACAAACACGCACCGTCACCTCTCCATGGACCTTCGCACCTCATTCCAGAGCCGCCAATACAACACCATGCACAATCCCGGCCAACTCATCCGGCATCGTAACATGCGGGGAATGCCCCGAGTCCAACTCAACAGCCTCAACCTCTACCCCCGCAGCCCTAATCGCATCAACCATGCGACTCTGGTAGCTCACCGGCAGCGCCATATCCCGTAAAGTCTTCGAATAAGTAACTGGAATATCCCTCCATGGCGTCTTTCAAGCCCGCTCATACAAACACCGCCCAATTCCAAACCCCCAGCGCACCCACATAAGCCTGCACATCTTCCTCCAGTAGCCCCGCATCCCGACCAAGGAGACTCTCTGCGGCATTCCAAACCATCGTCGTCCCATCGTTAATGTCCATTGCAACCAAGAAGTTCTCCTCGCGGCCGGCAGCTACTACAATTCCGTGCATGGATTCGCCAAGTGGCAGAGCTTGCGCGCAGATGTAGATCAGTCGGACTACGCTACCGGGAAGGTTTTGGGTTTCGCGGGTTTGTCTGTCGAGCCTGTCCAGTCCGTTGGTTCCGACCTGCCTGCTGTAGGAATGCATTACGACGACGACTTCGCGGTCCGTGTCGACGAGGCTGGAGACGAAGCTGTGGATTTAGTCGGCGTCAGTGAAGACGGTGGAGTTTGGAGGGCGGGCGCCGTTCATGGATAGCAACGGAGGGACGAAGACTTCGAATCCGAGAGATTGAAGGGCGGAGGTATATATTTGGTAATGTATGGGGTAGTGCCAGCCGCCGTGGATGAGGACGGTTGTTGGGGCCATGAATATGATTGGAGTTGCTATGGTTGTTGAGGAATAGAAGAGGGCCAGGAGGTAAATAAGAGCTAAATAGGTACGAGGTAGGCCATGAAACATAGGAGACATGGGAAAAAGGAGTTGAAGAGATTACACCAAGGTCGAAAAGGCTGGATATGTGTTGGAAAGACGGTGAGAGGTTGTGGTTTGTGGGGGATGCCGACTTTCGTTTGTTTCTTTGACTCTCTGTCGGTGCGTCAAAGGAAGCGCTGTGGCACTAGAGGCTCTTACGACGAATGAAGAACGCGCAGTAGATAGCCAGTCTTTGGAAGAAAACAGCGCGCCTATAATCATTAAGTGGCTTGTCTCCTGTATACCACCTAGTTACGTTCCAAAGAATTTTTCAAGAAAGATAGTCAACCTTAATAATTCTTCGCACGAGCAATCGCCTCGGCCAGAGTATCCTCCAAGATTCTCTGAAGCCCACTACTCCGAAGGTTTTCAATTGCCTGCCCTGTAATACTCCCTGGTGCCGATAATGATGCCCCCAAGTCCCCCGGGCTCTTCCCCGCTAACATGATGCTTGCTGTGCCTCGAATACACTGGGCTGCAATAGCAACCGCATCTTCCGCCGGGATACCCTCTTCGAGTGCCGTGTGGGCAAGAATCTGTGTGGCCACCGTAGTAAGCGCGTTGGAAAATGCACTCAGTCCGGTTGCAGTATCGAAATAATCATCAGTGACGTGGAAGACTCTCCCGGCTTGACTGAATATCCACGTCGCTAGAAGCAGTGCTTCTTCCTCGGCTGAACTTGTTGGAGGCCCAATCAGAGTTGCCGACTCGTGTATTTCCGTTCCGATTGTTGGCATTGCGCGGATAATTGGTGTTTCCTCAGATATTGTTTCCCCAAGGAGATCTCTCAAGGTGGTCCGTGGTGTGCGAGCAAGGATACTGATGATTGTCTTTCCTTTGAGGGCATTCTGCATCGCAGCATCTCTTAGGACAGTTTGTATTTGATCTGGTGGAAAGGCGAGTAGTATAGCCTCTGAACTGTTCACTGCCTGGGGATTCTGATTTGATACAAATCTCACTGGATGTGGGGTGCCGTGAAACTGCTTTTGGAGTCGTGCTTTTGATTCTTCGCTCCCGAATGCCACCGTGATTCCAGATATCGGACTGCCCTTCTGGGATACTGATGGCAGTATAGCTGATAGTAGAGCTTGTCCAATGTGACCTATTGAGCTGTTACTGGCCGTTTCTGTTGATTGCCAACTGATTGAACAATCTCTTACCGCCGCCCAGGAATGTCAACCGAACGGGTTTGCGACTGAGTGCCATTGTCAATAAGTCCAGACAGATGAAAAAGAATGGTACCATTGAGGTATTGAAGCCCCCATTTATGCTATCTCACGTGGTCGCTGCGCTTACTATAGCCAGCAATACAAAATATCGGCCCGAGAGCTATATATAACCTTGACGACTGCAACCGAGCGATTCGGATACTGAACCCGAGTCGAATCTTGACCTACACAGCTACGAGACCACTACTAATCAGACCCAAGGAAAAAAAGAACTAACGAGTAGAAGACATCCCCTTCGACCTCTCCGCGGCCGCCAGGATCGCCGTCGTGAAAGCGGACCTCACACTCAGCCTCTCCAACTCCAACAGCGCCCTAATCGAGCACCCACCTGGCGACGCAATCTTTTCCCGGAGCACACCCGGATGCTCACCCGCCTCGGGAACAAGCTTCATCATGCCAATTGCACTGTTCACCACCAGGTTCTGGACCTCAGGTCTCTTCACACCCTCCGCAACAGCCGCATCAAGTAAACCGTCGATAGCAAGAAGGAGAAGCGACCCCGCGCACCCAACCAACACCGCACATATATCGAACGAGCTCTCGGGGATCTGCTGAGCTTCTCCAATCTGATGAAACACCCAGTCTGCGATAGCGATGTTTTCCTTCGTTGTCCCCGGACCAGGTGTGTAGAGCGTGACAGCTTGGCGGATCTTCGCGGCCATATTGGGCATTGCGCGGACGGACTGGAGAGGTTCGCTGTTAGATTTAATTTCCTCTCCTTGGCCACTAGCGAGCCGAGTCAGTTCCGCGGTTGTGATTCCGGCCATGATGCTCAGTACTACTTTCCCGCGGAGGGCTTCCTTGAATCCCGGTGCTGAGAAAACGGTACTTCGCTTGATGGGCTTGAAGGCGAGAAGGACGACGTCTGCTTCGTTCACGGCGCGGACGTTGTCCTCTTGCGTGAGGACTGTGAGTTGGGGTGCGTCTTTGGAGAGGGCATCTTGGACGCGTTGGATGGAGGGCGAGGTTCCGACGGTGCAGATGAGGCGTTTGACGGTGTAGCTAGTGTCTTCTAGGGTGAGGATTGCCGCTGCGATGGCGGTTCCGAGGGTGCCTGTTTAGTTACGCAGTTAGTACGGGGGATCCATATGAGAATAGCATAGGTATCATTCTTACCTGAGCCGATGACGGCCACTGTGAGTTCTGTGGTAGTTTCCATACTGAAAGTGTCCGCAATATGAGCAATGACAATGATAGATTCAAGCTTTGTAACTATAGCGTAGAATATTTATTGCCCGGTGATGGTGAGCTTCCCCCCTCGATAGTCGCGGGCCGAGTGAGACGGGATGGACTTCCGTTCGGATAGGGTTGCCGCATGCTGGCACTCACCCCTTGACTCCGCAGATAAGGCCGCAGCAGATGAGGGGTTGGTATTACATTGGCTCTCTTTGTATCGTATATGCTTCCGGAATTGTGATTACTCTGCTTAGGAGTGACATTCAATCGGTGGCGGCAGTACCACTCTGTAGCAACACATGAGACTATACAGACAGACTTGAAACGTTCAACGGCACTATAAACTACGACCTTGGGTTTACGGCTTTCAAGTTTATGCTCAGAACATTTTTGTCCAAGATCTATCTACTCCTCTGCAACATGACAAGCACTCAACGTATCCCCCCACTAACAAACGAATCCTTGACACAGCGAATGCTCGAAAATCTCAAGAGGACATTTACAGAGTTTGCCTTGTCGTTTGTTCCGCTCGACCTCGCGCCACCAAAAGGATGCGCACCGATGATGGCGCCGGTGCTCTTGTCATTGATGCAGAACATGCCAACCGAATCACGCAATAGCTCATCAGCAATCCGGACAGCCGCCCTGTCGCGTGCGAAGACTGAGCCCGCAAGTCCGTACTCAGATGTAGTATCAATCAGGGCGCATACATCTTCAAACGCAGTAGGGGTCGAATCATTGTAAACATGCACTGCAAAGAGTGGACCAAACACTTCCTTGGTCAGTAGATCCGCATCGGACCCCTGTGTGGGAGACGGCTTGTATTCGAAGATAGTCGGCTGGACGAAAAAACCTTTGCTTCCGTCAACATTACCACCATAGATAAGTTCATGGCCATTGGTCTTCGCCGACTGAACAAACTGCTGGAACCTATCAAAGGAAGCCTCCGAAACCAAAGGACCAAGCGGGTGGTGCAGCTGCTTAACATCATCGCCATGCGTCATCTTTGCCGCTTCTCGTACCAACGCGTTTCTCAACTCACCCTCCTCCCACATCGACCTCGGCACATAGAGCCTGGACAGCGCACTGCACTTCTGCCCCTGGAACTCAAACGCCGACCTCACAGCCGCGGAAGCAATCCACCCGACATCTTCCCTGCAGGATTTATGCACCAGGTGGAAGTTCTTCCCACCGCTCTCCCCAACGACCCTAGGAAGATTCCGATAGACATTGGTATTGACCCCAATTTGCGTGACCAACGACCTCAACACCGCCGAAGAGCCCGTATAATGCAGCCCAGCAAAATGCGGACTCTCAATCGCCGGCGCAACAACCCTGCTTGGATCAACCAGAGGCAAGAACTGCACAACACCACTCGGCAGCCCCGCCTCTTCCAGAATCTGATACAGGAGATAGTTCGACAGAACCGCCATCGGCGACGGTTTCCAGAGAACAACATTCCCCAGCAACACAGGCGTAAACGCCACATGTGCGCCCAGCGCAGTGAAATTGAACGGCGAGATAGCCAACAAAAACCCCTCCAGCGCCCTGTAATCCAGCCGGCTAGTGGAAGTCTCGAACTGCTTGGGCGGTTGCTGCTGGTACAGCTGGGCAGCGAAGTACACATGAAAGTTCAACGTGTCGATCACTTCCGTGATACAATCCCCCTCAGCCTGCCCGCATGTCTTCCCTTGTCCGAGCATCGTCGCTGCGAGGAGTTTCCAGCGGTACTTTGGCGACTCGACGAGCTTTGCGGCGGTTCTGTAGATTGCAGCGCGGTCCATGAAGGGGGTGTTTGCCCATTTCTTGCGTGCTTCGAGCGCGCCGGGGATTGCGGTTGTGGTTATGGTTTCCGCGTCGACTTCGTGGTATTCGGCTACAGGGGCGCCGTGGCGGCTCCACGGGTTGGTTTGTTGGCTTTTCTGATTGGTGTAGATGCGTTCGCCGTTTATGATGCTGGGGATTTGGGTGATGGTGTTTTCGAGTTCGATGATGGCTGCTTTGAGGAGTTTGCGCTCTTCGCAGCCGGATGCGTAGGAGAGCTAAAAATGCTATGTCAATTTTTTTTTGTCTACCAGATTATTCGGAAGGCAGTGAGCTTACGCCGACAGCGTTGGCTGGCTCTGGATACTGGTCGAAGCCCATGGTGTCAGATAGTAGGTGTTTTGCGTTGTATTCGATGAAACAAGGGTTTTGTACGAAAAGGCTATTTAATTTACTTATTTTCAGACATTCTAGTTCAAAATTTTACGTTTAAGAGGTAGATGTCTGACGGGCCGTAATCGGATGCATGGTATTGCGCGTTGCCTGCACAGGCTGACGATCGGCTCACAAACCGAGATACGCTTATCGAAAAGGGTATACTTTCTACGGTTCTTGCTGATATCGGACCGAAACCCTGACTATACGCAACTTTCTCCGTGGGACTCGCTGATAACTTGGTGATAGGGGAGCGGAATTTGTACACGCTTGATGGCAATGAAAGAATAACAGGTTAAGCAAGAGTAGATTAACATTTTGACGTTACCGAATCCAACAGCCACAATGTATTGCACAATCTAAGAACTAAAAGGTAAGAGTCTTCTACGAATCTCCCTTCCCAGTCGAATCCTCTCCGCCAGAGCACCACCACGACCTTCCAAAATAGCTTTGTTTTCTGTTGCCCGTCTTGCCAGAAAGGGTAAACATTCCTTGAGATCTCCATAGCTCATAGACTAGACATTGGTTAGAAGATACATGGTAGAAATAGGGGCAGAGTTAGGCTTGCCTTGACAACCAGCGGGAATCCGCCGTCAGTAGTGAACGACCCCAAGATCCTGTTGGTTAGATCATCCTTCATACCTATTGCTCGTTAAAGAAAGAGAATATCGGAAACGATATGAGCCCTACTAACCGTAGAGCTGCGCAAGAGCAATACTCCCAGCTGCCTCTCCCGAAACAACAAGTCTATCCTCACTCGGCACACGCTGCGCCAGTCTATACGCCTCCAGCAAATTGATTGCAAGCTCGGTACTCGTAGAGTTATGCGTAGCAAAAACAACACCGATCCTCGACCGCCCAGTCTTCTCGATCTGATCAGCTATAGTAGACAACGTCTTCTCGATGCCATAGTTGTATGAGGCATCAGTCTCTGCTTTCGTCGCCCACACCGGACCAGGCCCGTCATGCCCATCCGCCTTCCACCGCGCGGCCTCAGTAACCATGTAAGCGCCGCGAACCTGCTTGAAGAGAAGCCGATACCCCTTCTTCTCTGCGCGCTCAATCTGCTGATCCAGAAGCAGGGGATATCGTCGAAGGTACGCCTGAAAGGAAGCGATGCACGTCGCCGGTCCGTCAAGGGCGTTGTACTTCTTCATTAGCTCGTCGGTCAAACTGTCAATGACAGGTTGATACCACGACTGCTCTGCATCTATAACGATCCGGACATTGTAATCGCGTGCCTTTGTAGCGATCTTCTCCAAGACGGCGCGCAGCTCCACTAGCTCTTCACGGTCTGAACCTGCAACTCCTTTCAAGCTCGCCTCCCAGTCTCCGTCATGAGGCAAACCGGGGTATGGAACGTCCTTATCCAGCCCTTTCTCTTCTCTCGCTTTCATAATCGCCTTAGACCCATGGTACAGAGCACTCGGGTTCGGCAGTAAACCCGTCACTTTGATGCGTACCCAGCACCGGTTATCACCGCCTGTGGCGCTCGTGTCCGGCCAGAGTTTCTTTGCCAGCACCCCTTGTGCTTCGATGGAGGAGAGAACATGTTCTGTCTGCTCATGAATTAGTTTAGGTTTCTTGCTTGATCCGTCTAGTTCCGCTTCGATGTTGTATCCGAGTAGCGTGCCCATTCCGCCCTTGCGTAGCTGTTCGATCTTGGGTATACACTCTTCCGTTGTTTCGCCGCCGAGAAACTGGGCGAAGAATGTACGCATGACGATTGCGTTGGTGAGTGAGGATACTATAGGAATTCGAGAGAGGATGTTGTATAGCGACTCGCTCATATCGACCCATGTTGGCGAGGAGCAGAACGCAAATGCCCTATGAATGTCATGGTCAGCATGGTATAAGAGGCATTGCGTATCAATTTAGTTTACTCACACCCATCCTGATAGAAGCTTTGTCAATGGCACTGTCGATAGCGCTTTCTTGTCGCGAGGATCTTCGGGGTATTCGTTGACTGATTGTCTAGGCCAGAGAATTGTCGCGATTGTTAGAGCTGTGCCACCTGCAGCGTAGGAGAGCTTCTTTTTCTTGAATGAATCCGGCCTGAACCTAAACGTCGGGTGCTTGAATGGTAATGGCGGCGTTGAGATAAATCGAGCATGGGCGATTTGAGGTTGTCGTCGCGACAACTGGAGCAGCTGCTGTCTGGCACGTATAGGGGATATCATTTTGAGAGCACAATTCCCACGACTGCTCCTGTAGGCTTGCGGCTTGCTGTATGAAAAAGTAAGAGCACTACTATGCACTAGCTACTGGAGCTCTGAGATCGGCCCGTGCAGTTTGGGGACTACAGAGGGGTCGTATCTCGGGCCGAAGGCTCGGAAGGTGCTTCCGGGTCTGAGCCTGTATGGGCGTCGACTTTGAAGCAGCTATTCCCCCACATTTGTGGGCTTCTGCGTCGTCACTGCACTCATGCTGGATCAACCCCGGGAAGCATGTGGAGGTAGAGAAGGACCTCGGGGCGTGTAAGGTTGCTTTATAACCGAGCGCATGATTGTATCTTGGCAAGATTCCAAGGGATACTATACGCAAAAATAATACCTTACAAACTTCCAAACGGCAAGATATGACAGATAGCTATGTCATTTCTTACTGGCTGCTTGTTCCCGGACTCTGGGGTAGACACTGGAGTATTGACCATGCCAGCTCGGCCCGGTCAGATAAGCCCGCCTTTCAACCCTGTTTTCCCCAGACTCTGAGCATCATATATCTAGATACCCCTTTTCCTTACGTTATCTATTCACCATACTTGCTGACCTAGCTGTCCCAGACATATGCAAGAAGTTTCACAATGACCGACGCGAAGAAAAGCATGCCTCAAGATGAGACCCACGAGGTCGAGCACGGCACCACCCACGAGCTACCCCCGGCCAAACCCAGCACCCAACCCCCGCAAGACCTCTTCGACAGCGGCGCAGGCGAAGTCGACTTTCGCGGCGTCTCCTGGCAATCCGCCGCAATCCTCATTGCAAAATTCCAAATCGGCCTTGGGGCCCTCAGCCTCCCTGGTACCTTCCACGTCCTCGGCTTCTTCCCAGGCATCCTCTGCTTCATCGTTCTAGCCATCATCACCACGATCTCCGGATATCTATGTGGCAACGCCCGCCAGTACTACCCACACATCCACAGTATCAGCGACGCAGCAGAAATCCTCTTCGGCAAGGGAGCCCGCGAGCTCATCGGGGTCATCTACTACATCTACCTAGCCCTAGTAGCAGGAGCCGGCATGCTAACGACCTCCGTGGCACTCAATGCACTCTCCAACCACGAAACATGCACCATGGTCTTCGTGGCCGTAACCTGCGCCGCAGCCTTCATCATCAGAACAGGCTTCCGCTCCCTAGAGAAAGTAGCGTGGATAAGCTGGATCGGTGTCGCAGGCATCGTCTTCGCAATCTGGATCACTGCAATCGCTGTCCTGGCCCAGTCACGACCCGCAGCCGCACCACCGGGACCCATAGTTCTGAATATCCAGGTCCTCCCAAAAGCCACCTTCTCGCAGGCCATGGCTGCGGTCTCCAGCCAGCTCTTTGCCCTCGGTGCATCAGGGACCTTCTTCTATGTATCTGCTGAGATGAAGAGACCTGAGCAGTTTACCCGGGCTCTGATATGCGGACAGACATTCATCGTGATCACCAACATTGCGATCTCGTCAATTATCTACGGGAAGATCGGGCAGTATCTTGCCTCCCCAGCACTTGGGTCCGCTGGACCGGTAGTCAAGAAGGTTTCCTACAGGATTGCGTTGCCGGGCCTTCTTGTCACGGCTGTGCTGTGGAGCCACATTGCGGCGAAGTATTGGTTTGTGCGTATCCTTCGGGGTACGAGGCATCTTCAGTCGAATACAGTGGTTCATTGGGCTGTCTGGATTGGGTCGATGCTTGCTACCGTCGTCTTTGCATTTATCGTCGTTGGCGTCGTGCCTTTCTTCGATGAGTTTCTTAGTCTTGTTGGTGCACTGGTGAACCCTGTATTTACGAATATCGTTCCGGGTTTTATGCTTTTCTTCTTTCTGGCTAGGAGGCCTGTCAAGGTTGATGGATTGGTGCGGAACGGGGGTCTGGAAGCTGGAGTGACTGTCTCGGCGAGGAGGTGGCTGCTCGAGTCGTTCGGGGCTTACCGAAGGGGGTGGAAAGAAGCGATTGCCTTTGGGACTGGTATATTTATGATTCAGACTGGGGCGTTTATTATTGTTGGAGGGACCTATGCGACGGTTCTGAGTATCCAGCAGTCGTATGATAAGGGTAGGGTGTCGGGGGTGTTTTCTTGTGCCGATAACTCGGTATAGCATCACGAGGTCCTCCTGATATTATATCCTCCTGTGGTAGCCTCTTCGCTTAAGACAAATATACGTGTATATATCTTTAACGTCTGTTTGGTTTCTATCTGAAATGTGCACTACGCCTGACTGAAGACGCACACAAGAGACGGTGTGAGCTCGGTATCCATTGCAAAGTGATAGTCTGGATAATACACTGCGACGTAAGCGGGCTCATAGAGCAACGCCTGCATCTTACTTAGTGGACTGCAGTTATTAGAGGTTACACTAGTATCCTATGAAGTCTGCCGCTCTTCCATCTCCTTCCCAGCTATCGACCCGTGTCGTGCGGAGAAAAGAACCACGCCTGTCCTAGGTACCGCACCACATAGGCGTTCTCAGTGGAGACGAGTCAACGGGCCGAGAAAGAGTGCTTGCACTGAGAGATAGAGAGGTGCTACCTCATCACATCCTGGCCGCGGGCCACACTCCGAATACTCGGTCCGATGGAGAGATAAGGCCAGCAGCATACACAAGACAACCTCCAAACAAAGCCCATATATTTGAATGAGTACTTATACCCTGTATGTTGACGGGATCTTCTATGGTATACATCTAGAAGATACTTTTCCACTCAATCTATCTCAACTCAGCACCGCACTCCCTCAAAATGCCCGGCCGCCTCGAAGGAAAGATCGCCCTAATATCCGGCTCAACACAAGGCTTCGGCCGCGGCATCCTGGAAACCTTCATCCGCGAAGGCGCCGTCGTCCTCGGCCTAGACCTGCAAGCCACCGACGGCCCTGTCTCCGGCTACCCAGAGTCCCAGGCGTACCAAATCAAAGCAAACGTCGCCGAGGAAGAAAGCTGGAAGAAAGCCGTACGCCCCCTCTTCTTCTACACGGGTTGTCTCATATACTGACACACTTGCGATACAGCTATCAACCTGCATCTCGCACTTCGGGGCACCCCCCAGCATCGTCGTCCACAACGCGGGCTGGTCGTACCCCAACAAATCCGGTCTGGACGTAACACCCGCCGAATTCGAGCGCCTCTTCGCCGTGAACGTGAAAAGCATCTATCTCGCCTCGAGGATCCTGATTCCAGAAATGAAAAAGAACGGGCCCGGGTCCACGGTCGTGATCTCCTCCGAGAACGCGATCCGGCCTGGTCCCACGCAGACCTGGTACAACGCCACAAAAGCCGCTGTGTCGTCGGCTACCAAGTCCTTTGCGTTGGAATTTGCGAGGGACCAGTTACGCTTTAACACGATTTGCCCGACGAGTGGGAATACGCCGCTGTTGAAGAAGTTTGCGGGGATTGACGAGGGCCCTGTGCCGGAGGAGATTCTGAGGGCTAAGCGGGAGGCAATTCCGATTGGGAGGTTGGTGGAGCCGAGTGATGTTGCCAATGTGGCGTTGTTTTTGGCGGAACCGGCCAGTGGGATTATTAGTGGCGTTGAGGTGCTTGTTGATGGGGCTAGGTGTGTGTAGGTTGGGTTTGGAAGAGTGGTATGGGAACTTAAATAGTATACGTGATGCTATAGCAATCAAGCTTCTTGTTGGTCATCTGGTTGCAGGAGTGGCTTAGGTATTGCGCAGAGCTAGCAACGGGAACTCGGCGAGCGTTGATGTTCAGAGGTTCTAACTCTGGGCACTCTAGAATGATAGATAGCTTGCGGTTCTTCGGCTATGCTTGTTTGAATTTGTGTAAAATGCGAAGCTAGTAACCGTAACTCAAGTAGACACTTTGACTTGCACACCAATCCATATGTGTGAACATGACGCCAACACAGCTCATATATTGATGGTCAAGGTAAGCTAGAAATCCCCATCAGCCCCAAACCCCAACGCATTACTCGGCAAATCAACCCAATCAAGCAAATTCTCTCCATTCAACATATCCACCACCTCCAAGATCTGCGACGGGGACATATCCCTCGCCCAATCCGTTGGCTCCAGGATATCTCCCTGCCACTGGTCGTCCCGACTGCCGTCGACATCTATCAGAATACCCGCTTGCGGGTGTTCGGGATATGCATTGTGTCCATTCTGCAGTGGAACTGCCGAAGCATCTCCGTCCTTATCTTGATGCTGGGCCAGCTTCAGGCTCGCACAAAGCCTCTCCAGCTCTATGAGTTCTGTTTTCTGGTCCGCCGCAATCAGGTTTCCTTGCTCGACCATGTGGTCGAGGATGTTTGATAAGTTGGTGAGGTATGAGGTGTGGCTTTCTATTAGCGATGGGCTGACGAGTGAGGCCATGGTGATGACGAGGCCAGTGGAGACGGCACTCTCCAGGTCAAAGGGGAGAAAGCATTCTAATTTCGTAAGTGAGTCTCTCCAGTTAGCCCGGTGCAGAGATAGCTTACCCAGTAAACTTTGATCCTGCAGAGCACTCAGAATGAATATCGACTTCTTTGCAGACTCCAAGCAGATCTGCAGTAGCAATTGGATCGGCGTAGGGACTTCCATCAGGGTATCTGATTTGACGGACATCTCGACGAGAATGAACAGGAAGGGGCGTGTTGCGAGCATGATGCACTGATAGACACTTAGTCAAGAGCTCGCAGAGACGACGCAAAGACAAACCTGGTGATAGAGCAAATTCATATACCCCGCTACACGGGAGATGCCATTGACTGCCTCTTTCTCCGGCACCGGGAAGTGCTCCCGAAGGTCAGGGGCGACATCTGCAACGCGCTGTAAGACCTCTTGTGTGCTTTTCACGAACGTTAAGCTGGAATGGCCGCTTTCGCGATACAGGGCTTAATGGTCAGCATCTGCGGAATGAGGAGAGTGAGGAGCATACCGTTCACAACTTGGCTGAAAGCCTGCGAAAGCTTGACGTGTATAGCGACGGTCGTGGTCTTGATATGCGAGTCGGAAAAGGTCGGCAGCAGAGCGCTGATATCGCTTTCACTAATCCCCAGTGGCGCCCCCATAAGAACCGACATTTGCCGCTCGAGAACGTATACCGTCCACCAGATCTTCTGGCAGCGAAGGAGGTCTTCCGCGTTTGTGAAGCGAGATGCTACGTTCGTATGGTAGCCGTGTATTTGCAGCATGCGCGAAGCTTGGCCGATCTGACGACATTAGTTAAATTGTTACACTTTACCTAGGGCTTTGTGGGATGCTGCTACCATGTTATGTGCCGACGTTCGCCAGTCAACGGACTGCAAGTACAGTGCAAACGCACATAGGACTTCAGCCGACGTACATGCATCCTTCAGTAAAAAGCTATAGTCCGGAAGCATCATAAACGCTCGAATAAAATATTCAGCGCCGGGTGGAGACTTTCCGCGTGCTTTAGTCCCTACGAATGCTTTGCCGAGAGCGATGATGACGAGGAAGTGGATGAACCATAAGCCGGATGTGTGGATGTGGGTTTCAGGATCCTCGTAGAAATGGTTCAGCTGGGCCATGAATGTCGGTTCATGGAATAGGTGGAATATCTGGCCTGTGTGGAATTTTGTTGCGTTGATAAGGAACAGGGCGTGGTCGAGGGATGGTAGACCGCGAACATCTGGAATTGCAGGGCTTCGTAGACCGTTCCATTGTAGGTCGTAGGTCATCGAGTCGATGTGAAGGTCTGCGCTTGGGAATGGACACTTGTATAGAGCGTGATGTGTAAGGTGGAGAAGCCGTATGGTCAACGACCATGTTGAAGTGTGTCCAAGGTAGTCTGAGCGGTTAGTCGATGCAATCCAGCGAAGGGGATGCACTTACGAGGCTTTCCTACTCTATCCATGATATACTCAGGCGGCCCACAAGACAAAGGATTGACAATATGGCTCCCATTCTCCTCCTGTTCGTTCTCATCTCGAGACTCAATCAACCGATCCAAAGGCGAAGAGTGGTAACTATTGGCGCCAACATGATCCACAGGCGAGAGCAGCCCCGAGCGCTCAGCTGGCCCTGTCGCATCCTGTCGGTTTGATAATTGCTGCTGTAAGGCACGGTTCTCTTTCTCGAGATCGCAGTTTCTCCGGTACAGATCCGAAAGCTGTTTCTTGCTGACTTGGATTTTCTTGCCTTCGTCGCTGAATGTGCATTTTGAGTTGCGTTGTACGCAGTTGCTACAGGGGCACTCGCCGGAACATTTGATCTTGTGCTGACGGCAGCGAGAGCAGCTGGATGTAATGCGAGTCAGCCGTTTGCTATCTCGGAACGAGATGCCGTGATGTCGAACCACCCACTCCAGCAGCCGGACAAGACCAGAGACGATATTGGTTGCACTTACGCATTCACTGCCCTCCTGAGAGTTCTGTCTGTCCTTTTTGACGTATTGACCATGTTGCATGAAGGACAGAAGCCAAGAGACCTGCTCAAGGTGGGAGAGAATATCTCGGGCCGAAGACATCAGAGTTGGAGATCAAGCAGTTGGTCCATAAACCCCGCATCCTTATCTAATCTCTGCTTTGTCCTCGGCACTTTTTTTGGAGTTGATATCACCTATATTGTCTTGAAGAGAATGATAGCCCCTTTCCAGAGTTTGTTGGGCTCTTTGTGTATACAATTCAGGCCACTCCGTCGATGCAATCGTGCCTCGTCGAATCTTTCAAATCCAAATATATATATTTGCCCAGCAAGACGAGTTGACAAACTAGCGGTCTCCGTACCAAGACCCTCCCATTGATCACTCAATCAGTCAATCCACTATACTCCCACCTGGGCTCGTACATACACTAATTATCTATCAGTGCCTCCCTGAAATCCCCCCGTACTGATCAACCTCATGATGAAGTATTTCATCAGTCACATGCATTCACAAGCTCGAGGTAAATCCAACACACGAGTCAGAGGAAAATAGTCAGTTGTATCACCTGCTTTCTCGTCCTTGGTGAAGCTCTAGGCATCGACGTTTTGATAAGAAGACTAAGCCAGCTTGGGTGCCCGACGGGTCGCTTGCGCGATATCTATACGAAAGGCGCTGCAAGGGTCTGTGGCTATGCACGCCACATGGCAGCTAGGGATAGCGCTATTGATATTGAGAGAAACTAGCAGACTGAATATACTCGGTTTAAACTTCCACGCCCTCAGAATCCAGACCGACAAGCTTGAAGGATCAACGCGATCTCGATCAGTCTCTTGTAGTATTTCGTCATGGCCAATAAGCGCTCTGCATTAGTTTAATTTTAGATCCACGCTACAGCGGGCCGAGCATTCCCCAGCCAATCATATCCCTCAATTGCTATCGTGCCTGGCAACCGAGACTCGATCGCAGATAAACATGACTGACTCGCGATTGTCGCTGCCTGCGCATTCCGTCATGGATTGCTCATCAAGACATAATCAACTTGCATCTTCACCCATTCACGACTTTGACGCTTGACGAAACGATCACGACAACTGCGCCTCTTTCCGTCTCAGACGAGCCCGGAATATATATCCCTGCTGTGACACAGCAATAGCAACAGAGAAGTCCCGACCCGCCTCCACTAACATTTCTAACCCATCCCTAGGTACCTCCCACAGGAATGTCCCGACGACAGTCCATCCGACCTCGGATACCACAGTTCTACTCCGGGCTTACGATCTTCGCGATCTTTACGTTCATTGCATCTGCCCTCTCCACTTCTCTCCCACCCACCGCACACAATGCAAATACCGAAATCACACTCGCGCCCCGCGCCGACACAAACAGCACAAAACCATTCCTCCTCCGGGTAATGCCCCTCGGGGCCTCCATCACAGTCGGGTACCAATCGAACGATGGCAACGGATATCGCAAGTACCTGCGCGAGCAGCTGCGCTATGCGGGATGGGAGGTTGACATGGTCGGGAGTTTGACGAACGGGACTATGAAGGATAATGTGCGTTTCCACCGAGTCACTCTAAAACGTGCCCGGGCGATACTAACTTGTGTGAACACAGCAAAACGAAGGCCACTTCGGCGACACCATCGACGCCATCGAGAGCGCAGCGCTGCGGTCTGCTTCCATGCAGCCGAATCTGATTCTCATCAAGTACGTCTCTATAACTATTACCACACCAAACAATCCACTAAACAGTTATTTTTTCTAGTGTCGGCACAAACGACGGCCTCCAAAACAACGACATCTCCGATGCCGACTCCCGCATCGACACCCTCATAACCAATCTCTTCACCGCAATCCCCAACACAACCATCATCCTCTCGACACTCCTGCCCAACACACACGCCCAACGCGTCGTCTCCCGCATCAGCAGGGAGTACCGGAATCTTGCCGGCCGCCGCCGTTCAGCCGGTGACCGTGTCGTGCTCGCGGAGATGAGCTACTTCATTGGCTCGGAGATGCTGGTTGATGGCACGCACCCCGATAATCAGGGATATAAGAATATGGCGGCTGTTTGGTGGGCTGCTGTGCAGACGGCGGAGAGTGAGGGGCTGTTGAGTGCTCCAAATGAGGTGAGGGGTGGAGGGAAGGTTGCGGTTGTTGCTGGGACGGGGAGTGGGAATGGGACGGTGAAGGAGGGGGAGGGGTTGGATGATGGGCCCGTTGAGGATCCGGAGTTGCCAGGGTATATTGCGCCTGCGCAGCCGGGGGATGAGGGGACGGGGGGTGCGAGTGGGATTGCGGCTGGGGTTGGTGGGGGAGTTTTGAGCTGGGGGTTCTGGGTGGTGATGTTGGTGGGTGTGGGCGAACTGATTGGGTGCGGTTTCGTGTAGATGCTAGACGCGCCTGGAGGAGTGTATATCTGGTCCTTTTCGTACATAGATACGACTAATGAGAATATGACTTAAGATCCCTGCGATACCCGGAGTTGAAATCAAGGATGGTTGGCTTGATAATGGCAGGCCATTCAATGCTCAGACTGGAGACGCGTTGTTTTCTTTATCATGCAAGCCAACGACCTCACATCCATTCTACCTGTTCTTTATTTTAGAGTTATCTCTGGGCTTTGCTCTCTACCCCCAAACCCACCGCTTATAGAGTGTCACCCCACCTCTCATTCATGATAAGCTGGGGTGGGCTTAAGGCAATTTTAAAGGGTGCGTTTTACGAATCTACCTTGGTTTATTGGGAATTCGTAGAGGTGCTTTCAAACATCTTTGTCTACTCGGGACGGATTATGGTTGTAGGTAGACTTGCTTCTCACTCAATGATCACCGAAGGATGGGCGAACTATTGTTTATGCCTTTCGTGAACGGTTTCAAGCTAGACTGCCGAGGCTGTCTTGAGAAGGTACAGCGGTTGGCCCCGGGGCTATTTTGAGCTAGATAACGACACGCATGTTCTAGCTATAAGTATACCATACCGGCGTGAGTTGATTATGCAGGAGGCTCTTGCGCAAGTATATCTCTCGCACTACACACAATAACCTTGAAGTTCATTTGAAGTTCTTTCCCTCAACTCTCAAAGATCATATAACAAATTCCTCAAGATCTTTGAACCGAAGAATAGTGACAATCCCAGAACAAGACCCAATGACTATGGTGTTCCCCAAGATGTCGCAGATGTGAGCCTTCCGGCTCTCTGGCAGATACATGATCGGAGTGTCACGGAAGGTGATCCACCTGCATCTGCCGCCAATAGCCCAATTCTGCTCCGGTACAGTCAAGGAAACCTTTCGTGCGTAAAGAGAGTCTTCAATTCTCTCTGGTGAGGAATTGTCGTATGGCCATGCAAATTCAAGTGCGTATCCCGAATAATGTTGAAAGATCAAAGAAGAACCCGTTGGAGAAAATGTGATATAGTTACGGGTACCACCATCACCCTCTAAGAAAGTCATTGAGTCTCCGGTTGGTAAATTGAAGACTCTGACATGGTTAGAACAAACACATGCCAATTGCTGGCCATCGGGCGCGAAGGCTAGCGACCAGACCGGATCGAGCACCTTGAAATCATGCAGCAAAGACCCCTGAGAAACCTCACAGACACGGATTTCATGGCTTGAAGTGCTGTAAGTTCTATGAGAGCTTGCGAATAGTTTACCATCCGATGAGAATGCCACTGCGAAACAGCCTCCATATGTACCTGAAACGTTTCGAGTTTCCCACGTATTAGTGTTCAACAAGCGGATACACTCTGAGTCGGAGCCTATGGCCAAGAGGAGCTCGCTCGGCGAAAAGAAAATGCTCCAAATTCCAGTGCTACGGAGTACAAACAATGTTTGGTCCGTAGCGAAGTCAGAAACCCTTACAAGCTCGTCAGAAGAGGACGCCAAATATTGACCATTGGGCGAGATTTTGATGTGTTCGACAGGACTGCGATGATAGCCAAAAGGGGTCGAGAGCACATAATCCAGAAGATCCCACAGGCCAATAGTTCCATCTTCTAAGGCTGACGCGAGGAGGTAACCGCATGGGGCAAACTTCAAGGAGCTGAGGTTCGTTCTTGATTGATCCGTCAACGTCCATCTAAGTGACCACGACTCAGTACTCCAAATGGAGATATTTCCGCTCCAGTCCCCAGTGGCGAGTAATTGGCCATCTGCCGAAAATGTGGCGAGGAATTGATCATCTGCCGAGAAGGTGGCCCTCTCGTCGTCGCTGACTTTGAGATCAATATCTGTAATGTGGCGGAGTGTTTGAGAGTCCCATATCTGCACAAGACCACCCACCGTGGCGATAAAGTTATGTGCATGCGAAACTGATACGCATTGGACGGGAATAGTCGGGCTGGTGTTAGTGGCTAGGGTTTGTTTAAAGTATCCCGACTGACAGTCGAAAACACGCAAACCAGGCACGGTAATGATAAGTGCATCGTCAGCGGTAAGAGCTACATCCAAGACGCGATTGGTGTGTCCATCCAATACATGTCTCAGAGTCAATGTTGTGATATCCCATAGTTCAACCTGTGTTCCAGCGATAGCCAGCATTTGACCATTGTGCGAAAATGCGACCCGCATACCGGCGACGCGACTATCGTTAAATACGTGAACATCAGATCCAGTCACAAGGTCCATTAAGCATGGCAGGTTACTGAGGAAGCCGACGGCAAGTGTCCGATTATCAGGCGACAAAGAAATAGACACAATTCTCGAGGTACGACTGGTCTCGAATGATCGCAGCAAGGTGCACGTTGCAAGATCCCAGATACAAAATTTGGAGGAGTGTGCTGAAATAAGCCACCTCTTATCGGAGGAAAACTCCACCACCCAGGCACTTTCTTGCCCGTGTGCTTCCAGGGTTATCGATAGCGGCCAGGATGAGGGAATATCAGGCGTTTCGCTCAGCCAGCAGGGCATATCGTTCTCGAATATGTTGCGGATGACGCTCTGCGCGGGGCAGAAGACAAGGGCGGAACAAATATTTGAAGAGGCGCATCCTCGATCATGGCTGAATTGTGGCGAAGAAACTGGAAAGCATCACTGATGATAGACGAAGTGTTGGGACGTTCTCTCTCCTGAGAAGTCGTCAGTCGATACTAGGGGACTCGGGGGTGGGGTGGCCAACATTACCAAATGAACTCATCCTGGAAAGCATGGAAATTGCTGTCGGAACCATCTCCAATATACTCATGGCCTCTATCCAGTATATAACTCTAGAGCGACAGAATCGGTCGACCGGTCCACCGTCCATGAGGATATTCTGCCGTGCGTCTCCAGACATGGACACAACATGTGAGACCCAGTATTTGCAAGCATACTGGACATGTAATGGAAGATACTCTCTCAGATCCAGCTGGTTGAAGTATTGTCGACCTGCGCTTGACTGCCAACCTGGCAGATGTCTTTCCGGAGATAAGCACACATGCTGTCCAGGCAGCACCGGAGCAGCATCTCGTGGGTGTCACCAGGATTCAATCCCGCGTATCCGAGACCCTCTCGCCGTGGCTTGAAGAGATACTCGCGAAAAGAGGGGTGGAAGATGCGGACGGGAAGATCTCTATCATTTTCGGGTATTTCGAGGACGGAACCAAAATGACGGAGTGTTTCCTCAATCTCGTCGTGATCAAATGCTTGAAGAAAGCCATCAGCCTCCGAGGAAGCTCGATGAGCTATAAGGAAACAATGAAGTTCATTGATCGACAACGTGTCAAACAATGCGGCCATAGAACCGATGATAAGACGAAAGGATTGAATGGCCGCATCCCGGCTTGCGGCATCATCTGTAGGAACCAAGGCCTGGACCAGAATAAGGTTGTACATCTCATCAAGATTAGAGTTGGCATGGTTATCATCCTCAATGAAACGACGTAACAAGTGCTTCGAGTGTCTAGCCCCAAGGACGCGGCACACGGTAGCAGCGTAAATAAAGAGCCCGCAGGACTTGGACACCACAAGGTCAATTTCAGCAGCAGTGGGCCAATCGTCACTGTAATGCAACCTTTCCCGGATGTCACGGAATTTATCCTTCACAAAAATGAGAATATCTGCCGCGACAAGACTCGATTCAATATTGTGAAGAGTAATGTGATTCACATTGTAACTGACACGGCGAATACGGTAGGTAACCTCAGTTTCCGGTCTCCCTGTGAGGAAGAATCGTAGAGGTATTGAGACTAGTCTCTGGGCCGTAGCCAATAGTTCTATTAGCAGACCGATATCTTGGATGGGGTCACACTCATCCACAGCATCTATGACAATCAGCAACGGCTCGCTGTGGTAGTCAGGGAATTTGGTTTGAAGCTGCAGGATCGGACGTAGTAGCAAGTGATCAAATTGCTCTGCATATGCCTTGGTGAATATGCTGGGGTTTGAGGATATTGTATCACAAACTAGCGATCGTAGTCCCATCGAGATGTGAGGCTCAAGGGTTGGATATAGGCATAGCTGATGAACTAGCGTTCCGATGACCTTGTTGGCGGTCCCACGGTCGCCTGCGCCACGCGAGAAGAAGAAGCTTGCTGCAAGGGAGTTTTGCTCTGTGAAGGTGCGGGCAACTGTTTTCGCGATCGTTGTTTTGCCCGTTCCTGCAATTCCCTGCAGCCAGAAAACGGGGAGGCTCTCCTTCGCAGTTGCCCATGTACAAATGTCGCTCAGAAGCTTAACCCGAGTGTTTTCGTGACAGAAGGGAACATTCTGCATCGCAAACGAGTCGAACGCGGCCTCAGGAACATGAGGTATATCTTTCAGAATAGCGTCGAGACCTGGTGCTCTCGATCTTCCGAGCTCTTCATACGCGAATTCAGCCATTTCAGCTACATGATTAGATTATATTCCCAAGCATGCTAGGGTACGTACCAAGATGTGGCTGGATTGTCCGCCACTCCTCTACCATGGCCTTTGCACACGCCGCAGCGGTGGTGGCAGAATACTGTTGCCAGGCCTTGTGCTTGTGACTGTCCGCATAGTCACAAGCACCCTTTACGATGATTGTTGGTAGAAACTCCCATGTGCCTCCACCCTCCATCTCAAACGCGACAACATGGTTTTCGCGCGCCAGCTTATCGCGATGGTGACCACTCTTCATAACGAATTCAGCGGATGCAAAGGGGCCGAACCAGAGCGTCGGAGATTGAGCGTTGGCAATGTCGCTGTTGCCGGAGACCTTGCTGGTCGCATCTTGTAGCCTGCGTCGAGTGATCAAGAGTGTATCATCACATCCCAGCTCTTCACACGAAGATACCGAGGCATCTAAACAGACCGCGTCCGAGTTCCCATGGCAGAGGGCACAGACATCGCATATGTCAGGGTTCTGATGTTTGTGCCGATAGCCGGATGGGAATAGCTTATCCTCCGTAGGCACTGGGCGCATTCCTTCCTTGTTGAATGACTCTAAGAGCGTGGAGGTGTACGACGCTGTTCTCGTTCGAAGTCGATCGGTGGTTTTGGCAGACTGCAGCTTCTGGAGGAAGGCACGTACATCAACATGCGGAGGAAGCTCCGTCTGTCTTCGAAGTGCGACGCCATCCTCATACTGCCGCCCCGAGCCTGCCTTGACCAGCCCCGTACTGATTATCACATCGCCTAGCAGTACCTCTCCTCCGTTTTCGTCGCGCAATTTGGGATTGACGCCGCACACCCCGACAACCAGTATCAAATGTATGGCCGGGAACGTTGCTCGGATTGCCGATGCGGCGGCGGCTGAGTCGATGTTGCCCATCGCAGGAAGGTGCACCACGACGACGTGGTGGTTTCCGAGCCGACCGGTGGTATAGGCATTACGATCACTCTGTGCTCTGCGGTATCTCAAGCCATCGTTCTCGTAGATCTCATCCAGGACGTGCTCGATCGCATCTTGTTCGCATTTCAGGACGCAAAGGAGGGCAATCTCGAATGCGGTCGGGTTGGGTGTCTCGAACCCGGGGGCCATCGTTCGGTTTCAGATGCTCGATAGTGCAAGAAGGTATGCATCCGTTCTGATCGATCTAGATGCTCAACGACATGGGATCAAGCCATCTCTGGATCAGGCCGTCTTGAGAAGGTTCATGATGAGGCGGGGCTTTGTTGGTCATCTTTGCTGATGTGGTAAGGAAAAAGCAAGGCCTCCATCAAGAGGTCTTATTGGTCGCGTTCAGCCTGCTGTTTGACTACCCCTCATGAAGCGAGCGCTGAGAGAATCCATGTCCGAGCATTGATCATTTTCATTCATATTACACAGAGGTACAGATTTTGTTTTGTTATTCAACCTGCCCTGGGGCTCCTTTCAATATAATGGCCCCAAAAGCCCCGTCGGAGGGTAGGTATACTCGCAGAGCCCGGGCTCTTTACGATGTCGATGTCTTGTCGGTGGATAGCCCTTCTCTACAATTCTAGAGGCCCTTGAGAATGCTATACAATAATTGACTTTGTCTCATGTCCTGACATGGTAGCTGGTTTACAATGTCACATACATGGCATTATTAATCTCTTCGGCTACCATGCCTGCGCATCGACAGACTGTGCACATTGGGATATTTTAGCCTTTTCTTGGATCAATATACTCTATATGATGGCGTCGCTGACATCCACTGACTAGGTTGAATTGACTGTTCTGACATTCCACTGAAATCAACACTTGTAGGCTATCCAGGGCAAGGCTGGCAGATCACAGCAAGACTTTGACTGAGCCTGGCAGCTGCAGATGCCGCTTAAGATCGATGATTGAACACTATACGGTCGTTATGCACTTGGCAAGGCTTGAGATGAGTGAATATAAGACTAACAATATTCAAAAACTGCAAGAGTGGTTTATCATTGGGCGTAAGCCAGGTCCATAGCTAGCTGAGGGCCCTACAAGCACTCGTCAATGAGAAGGCTAAAGAAGCAAACATCAGAGTCTGTGGACATAGCCTGGTGGCCTTATAGCACCCACATCTCTATTGGCCTAACGCTGGGAGGTAGTAACGTGTAGGTTTATTTTTACTTGAAAATGAGCCCTGCTTACATCAAGCAACAATACTCTCCCTCTGGTGATCAGACATTTATAACGTTTGTGAAGGACGTGCTGTCAGGGAGAGCTCACATTGTCATAGAATTTCATGCGCCTTTGGTTACTATACTTCATATTCAACCTGAGCGAGTTTAACCGTCCTCATACCATGGCTGAGACCTCTTCGGACTTTTCTCCCGAGTTTATGGATGCCTACGCTGGTAATGAGATACTCGCGGCTGGCATTGTCTTCATACTCCTGGAAATTCTCTTTGCTATTGCTCGATATACAGCAAGTCGGATACAGACAACCCAAAGAGGCCTGGACGATTGGTTTATCTGGCCAGCACTGGCGGCAAATATTATCCTGTGCGTTGAAATATTGAGTAAGTCCCGGGTTTGAGAAGCCGTCAGTTCAAAAGAAAAAAAAAAACCTCGTCTGACCCGTACTCGCTCTCAACCGTGCTAAGCTCGGATAGTCCTTATTCCCCTTGGCGGAGTCGGTTTCCATTTGGCAGCTGTTGAAGCTCAGCATCCGGAAAAAATAGTCGCCTGGTACAAGGGGACCTATGCCTCTGCCTGGCTCTGGGCATTGGCCGTGGCTCTCCCCAAGTCGGCTATTCTGGGCTTCTACCTCCGGTTTTTCAGCTTTCGTGTTGAACGGTTCATAGCCTACATTGTCCTGATTGTAGTGTTGTGTAATTTCCTGGCCACGGGACTCACAACTACTTTTGAGTGCGACCCCGTCCGCTATCAATGGGACAAGACGATCGAGAATGGGAGATGCATCAATATGGTAGCTTTTTACCGCTGGTCATCCCTGCCGAACATAGTTACCGATGCAATCATGCTTGTGCTCCCGCTGCCGATGATCTATCAGCTCCATCTCGGTAGGATCCAGAGGACAGGGCTTGCGATTATCTTTGCAACAGGTGGACTGTAAGTCAATCACCCCGTTGATCTTAGTCTCTCCTATGTATGTCTGACATCTCGGTACCAGCGGAATCGTCTCCTCGTGTCTACGGTTCGCCGTGTTTTTCGACCATGATGCGTACGAAGATAACACTTGGACCTCCGTCCAGCTGCTCAAGTGGACGATGATCGAACCGGGTGTTTACTTTCTTGTCGCGTGTATGCCATCATTCAAAATTCTCTTCCAGCGTGCTTGGATCCGGTTCGTGTCATCTTACCTTGGGGTCACTCCGAGCGGGGAAAATATAGCCTACGTTGATGGTGCCATGGCTGCATGTACTATTGGAGGAAGAAAACGCGATGGTGACACTAGACAAGATATATCTGATAGGTCGACCCGGGACTCAGCAAGTGTGAGTTTCACTGTGGATGAAGAACTTGGCCGTGTGGGACATTGCTTTTGAGAGACGCCATTTGACTGTTATTGCTACTAAGTCCAGATATCTTTGGCTGCCCCTAGGAAGTGAAACTAGCAAGGGTCAAACGTCAGCGTGAGCTGTTGTGCTTTCATGAGGAGATGTGATGATCTTCGGCCGTAGAGGGAGGTCAGAGACAACCCTAAGAGCCTGAGGCTCTTGTGACAGTCCATCCCAGCGATGACAAGATACTGTGTAAGCAATGCTTCGCTATTGTCTAGAATTAAGTATAGTGCATAGCTCTCGTCTCATCTAAACACCATCCAGATCTACGCAACTCCACTCCCCTACTCATCTAATGCCTCCTCACCCCCGTCGCATTAACACCAACAGTCCCATTCCCAGCAGCACCCAGGACAATCCCCCTTAACCTCGCAAAATCCGGTGTGCCCAACCCGGTAACAGGATCCCACCCCTCCGTGGCATTCCAGCTGGCAAACGGAATAACAGGACTCCCATTCGGCGCGCCCCCAAACCGCCCATTCCCATCACACCCAGTACTCCCTCCATGCACGATATCATTCAACCCGCGCAATCCATCCTTATACAACCACGGATTCAAGAACCCCAGCACCGGCAGCCCAGCAGCCAACCGCACATCATTAAGCAACCCCACCACAGCGGCAAACACCGGGCTCGACGCACTCGTCCCATCAAACAACCCCATGCGCCCACGATCAATCACCGCGAAATTCTCCCCCTGCGCCGCAACATCGGGAAACGCGCGACCAGACCGATTAAAGAACTGCGCTTGCTTCCCTCCCAACTTCTGCAGGTAGCTCTCGACAGCAGCATCCTGGTAGGCGGGTCTAGTCCAGAGATCCGAGAACCCGCCAGAGGAGAAATACACGCCCTTCTCGGGGACACTCCCGTTTGTGGCGCCGACTGCGGTAACCCACGGACACGCAGCGGGGAACTGCGGCATGAAATGCGTCTTGTTTGTCCCATCGTTTGTCGCGCAGGAGGAGCCCACGCCGGAGTCGCCGGAGGAGAAGAGCACGGACACGCCGCGGCTGCCGAGCTGCGCGTACAGATTGCATACTGTGCGCGCGTAGCCTTCGGGAACGGTCTGTTCGTTTTCGCCGTAGCTGGTCGAGATGACCTGCGGCAAAGCGGAGTTGTTGAGCTTGAGCACGCCCTGCAGGAATTCGAGGTAGGGTTCGTTGGAGTTTTCCTCTGGGTCGGGCGAGGAGAGGTCGGGGACGAGCTTCCCGCGGCCGCCTGTGGTGAATTCGGTGACGGGGAGTGGGGCCGAGACGCCCATGATGTACTGCAGGTCGAGGTTTGCTTCGCCGCTGTCCTGGGTGGAGGATTGGTCGTTGAGGCCGTTGTTGAAGGAGACGACGGAGAAGTTTTGCCCGACGGCGTGCGGGGCGTACTCTTCTTGGAATTCGGCGAGGTCGTCGTAGCGGGCGTATTGCTCGAGGAAGCTGGCGAAGGCGACTTTGCTGCCGCGCGTGGCGTCGGCGGTGTAGCCTTCTGTGTTGTAGAGGTCTGCGAGGCAGGACGGGGTGATTGCGTCGGTGCAGTGGTCTAGGGTGCCGGCTTTGACGCCGGCGAGGAGGAGGCGGCTGGTTTCGAAGAAGGAGGGCTTGGAGCGCATGGTGGAGCGTTGGGCGTGGAGGTTGCCGAAGCGGGTGGTTGGTTGGATCATGTTGATGTGCGAGGCGACGGAGGAGGGGAGGGTGTAGTGCAGGGTGCGCAGGATGCGGGTGTTGGAGTTTTCTTCGGTGATGGGGGTGTACCAGAGGAAGTCGGCGTCCAGGAGGGCGTTTGCTTGTGAGACGGTCGTGCGGAAGTTGATCCAGTCGGCGTCTTCTTCGAGCTCGGGGATGCCGGAGGTGGAGAGCCAGTCTTTGACTGAAGAGAGGGAGTCGTCGCTTGGGAGAAGGAGCTCTTTCATCTCGTCGTAGTCGCTGTAGTGCTGGCCGTAGTGGGAGTTGCCGGGGGTGGACATGTCCAGCAGGGCCTGCTCGAAGCCATCGAGATCATGCTGTTTCAGGGCAATGCGGAGGCGGATTGGTTGGTTGGAGTCAGGGGTGCCATCGTACCGCCAGCCTAGAATCAGTTGGTTAGCGACAAACGCGATCGGAGATGCAGGAAACATACCCTCAGGCACAGCCTTTAGCCGTTCAAACGCCTCGATTGCAGCAGAGGCAGTAATGCAGGAGACTCCGACCAGCGAGAGCGCCGTTACGCGGGTGAAGGAGAACAGCATGGTGCGGTCTAGTCCTACAAGAACGACAGAGGGGAGGACAGACAGGAAGGCGACCTCGACTTAAAGCAAGTGAAGGCAATCAAGGGGCCACCGGGGCATATTTATTGACGAAACACGCCGACATTCCTCGCGACAAGTCGCCATCAGCCCCACGTCTCATCGCCATCTCACCTTCCAAACAGGGGAAAGCTGCAGATTACAATGTCGTAGCACTAAGCTGAGTGGATAGACATTCTCCAATAATGCTTGGTAGCCCCCACTTTGTTCCTTGGATGTGTAGAGCTTGGATATGCTGAGTGCAGCTGATTCGCCTGCTCCTGAAATGATCGGCGCCCCCAGGGCGGGCCCCTGACGATCGGCCGAGGTTGAGACATTGCCGGTCATAACGATGCGACATGGGACGGAGGTGACGATGCTTAGCTCGATTGCATCCTTCTGCAGATGGTTGATATAGCGTGTTTGCCGGGATTCTGGTGCCGGTGACACTGCAGCGTGGGGAAGGGCTATCTAGCCAATTTTTGAATTTTTGAGGAAAGGCGTTTGCCCCCCTGCCTTCAGTCTGTTGATGTCCATCTCATCAACGAAGAGTAGACAGTCTTCATCAGTATAAGTATCTCATAGGTCTTTCTTCTCTGCCCTGAATCCTGTATTCCATCGTATATACCCCGGTTGCAGGATCAGCCGTCAATAAATATCCCTCGCCGTTTCCTATACCTATACTTCTTCGTCTATATACATCATTATGCTTCTGGACCATCACTCCCTGAGGAGGTCCATAACATGCTCTTTCAAACACTTGATCTGTGGTATCGGTCGCACTTCCAACCAACACCATAATTCTTGTTCAATGTCTTGTTCTCTCACCATCCAGTTCCTTGAACTCTAAGCCTTTGGTACCTTTGTCATGGTTCATACGTACATAGTACTAACAAAGTGGTTAATAGGTCGGTCCTGTCCTGATGTGCGGTCTCGACTAGCAGTTGCCAACAGTAAGATCACACTATACAGCCTGCAACTGTCCGTTTATTTGCTGATTTTGTGCAACAGTTTTTTGCCTAACCACCTCACTATGTGTGTTGGTGGGCTGCGCCGAAATCATGCTGGTTGTGATATTGCTTTGCAATCAGCCCGAATACTCCGGGGGATCGACAACTTCATCGCAGACCTTGACCCCCGGTCGATCATGCTCGCGCCGTCCAGTCTCCTAAGAAGCAAATTACGGCAGACTGCCTGGATTCGACCACTTTTCCTGCTGGTTCCTGCTAGATCGAGGGACATTGCGCGCGTTCTACTTCATAACTGTGCATCATGCATATCTCGAGTTCCACATCCCACCCTGCTTCTACCGCTGCGTGGGGTATCATGCAGTCACCGCTTCGTTCAACACCAACCCGAAGGTCCATCCGATACACCAACCGATCGATGCGTTCGGCTCTCGCTGTACAGAAAGTCAGCCCTGCCCTGTGGTCCCAATAGGTCACCATTGTTTAATCCGAGGTTTGTTCGTGTTCTGGGTGAAGGCGACTTCGGCTTCAGGGAATCTTTCCAACATGACCTTACCAAAGACCAAGTGACCCCGATATTCGTCAGCAAGCTGCACTGATTTGGCTCAATTCAAGGGAGCACGAAGCGAGATCCATGGAAGGACCCATTTTCGAGTGTTACCACTTCCTCAACCAGTTTGCTCTCCTACAACCTATACCGTGAGTTTAGTATCTCTGATTGCCTTCCTTTGATGTTCAGTCACTGTCCTTGGCTGCTGTTTGCTCAGTGGGTACACTAGAGTCTGTGGACTGTGGTACTTGCGCTGTCAGTCTTGGATCCAACCACTATGCGCGACGACAGAGCAAGGCCACATTGGATTTTGTTAGGTACCCCCATCACCTATCCTTAACCATTACACATCCATCAACACCCTTCTGTGTTGCCCGAAATTAATCGATTAGGCTAACCGCTTGAATTCAGTGTCATAGCTATCACGCGCCCCTATGGAAGTCGTGCCGGGCTGAGTACGATACCATCTGGAAATCATTTCCCGGTGCTGTTCCGCTAGACGATCTTCAGGACACCCACAACCGGCTCGGTGGGGTGCTCGAACGAATGCATTATGCTTGCTTGGTAGACAATGTGGCGACGATCCGACTCAAGGGCCGCATCCAGATGTCAATTCCTACAATGCCCTCAATTCTCCCGGACGGTCAATACCAGCTCGACCCTCAGGCAACCCGAGGCGGATAAAGTCATCCAGGCGATGTTTGATGCTTCGGTTACAGTCCATCGCAAGCGGGCAATCCTAGCCCTGGGGAGTCGTGAGAGCAACGAAACTGATTTACACCAGACGCAATCCAACGAGGGTGCCCCGTCTGCTCACTCAAAAGATTTCATTATGAAAACCTCCCCATGTATACTTGCTGAACTTCAAAGAATCCTCATCAAGCAATGCCAATACGATGTCCTGCAGCGAGCCCCAGGTTTAGCTACGACATTCAGGGTTTCCGCGAAGTTGATGGTGTGGCAGATGTCTGGTCGTAGATGCGATGCAGTTTACCCTGGCTATAAAGGAAATGCATCCAAATCTTGTGTTCTGGATGCGCCGTCGGCTAAGTGCCCAGGAACTCCCACAGCCTAGATAGATGGGAACTCTCCCAGTCATGGGCAGGTGAGACCAGACTGGGAGTTCGAATCGGTGCATTACGAACCACGCAGTTCTTCGCCCACCCGAAGACCAAGCAATTGTGGCCTTGCCATTCACGCCTGGACCGTTGCTCTCTGGAGATGTTTTTACTGTGCTGGGGGCTGATGGAGTGCAGACTGTCGCCGTCGAGCAGATTGGTCGATGAAATCGGATGGTCGCTGATAGCCCTGTTGCTCACGAAATCATACCTTGGAGGACTTCGACAGACCGACGGGGAAGCATGGGTCAGAGAATGGGGTCTGCGCTGCTGCCATTCAAATTTCCGACTAACATTCAAACGAAATAGTATCTCGTGAATAATGGATGGGACTTCGGAACAACTCGAAGGCCTCGAGGCCAAAGGTCACCCGCGATGGGTTGGGTGGCTCTGCAGATGTGCTACAAAGAGTACCGGTAATGCCCATGGTCTGAGCTTCAAGACACACTGTCAACGTGAAAGATCGATGCGTTTGAGGATATCAACGTTTGACATGCAGGTACCGTAATTCCCACCTTGTACTTCCGAGTCCAAAGAACAAAGCATCTAGCGAGCATGTTTACGATGCAGGCTGGGATTTTGGGACTACAGGATGGCCTTGAGGGCAAAGGTCACCCAGGACTCTTGGGTCTCCAGATCTGTTGTCGACCGTGTCATTCATGTGCTGGGCACGAGCACACGCTAACACGTCGATGAGCAATATCTTGGTTAACGTCAGAATTCCACACACGGTACCGTGACTCTTATCTGTTATATTTTCTATTCAAGACCTGACTGACTCTGCTTTTGATCCAGCCTTCTCGCCTTCCCATTGCTACAAGGCTGCACGTTTTGAGCTATTTGTTGGCGAGCCCTCGCGCTGTCTTCCGGCCCGGTTGCATCTCGATAATTAGCATTTCGGATCCTTCTTTGCCTGACACCACACCCTAAAAGAGGTCAACAGAGATTGGACAAGGGCGAGCGGTAGGCCCGACGCCGGAAAGTCCGTCGGCAGTGACAAGGAATGGTGATACCGCATGGTGTGGTGTAGTTCACAAGAGTGTAATAGCCTCAAACACCGATCTGATCCAACCGATTCGTTGATTGAGTCTGTGCACAACCATGTCTTGCGCTCTGAGTCAACAGTCAGCCTACCAAGTCGTGCACATCGAAACGATATTCGGAGACAGCTATACCGCCGCACTCATTATTAGACGCTTCGAGCAGATTTTTGGTGTCGACTACGGTACAACCAAGACATATGTTTCGATAAATACCCATCAACCATCACTTCGGGATGCTGGTCTTTATAACAGTGATTGTTATGGCAGCGCTACTACTATCAGCTCGCGTTCATACGAGCAGAAAAGCAGCGAACGACGTGGCAGTGCCTCCACCATCAGCTCTTTCAATGATAGCATATTATCTGGCACGATGCCTGTTGCCGGGCCACCTATATCGACCCCCGCATGGTCACCCGTTCAACGAACCTATACCATTTCGTACTACTGTCGGTTCGGCGGAGTATGGCGAAGTATAGCTTTTCCACCGACGCCGATGGCGAAATAGACTACTCTCGGCTACGCAAGCAGTCAAGTGATGGGCTCCTGATCTGCGATGCACTCGCATACAGAAGATTTGCGAGCCCATCTCTGAGCGCGTTGAAGCCGAGATAATCCATATACGTTGTTTGCCTGTGCGTTATGGCAACAACAGACGGTGCGCTGGAAGAGACGTGTTTAGGGATGCTCTCCTCGAAACGGGGGGTATAGCTCTCTTCTCTGCAATCCAAGTTCAAAACCTTCTGATTCAACATTCTTATCCACCGCTTACTACACAGAGTACCCACGATGCGGACCTCATGCTGTTCTCCATCCTTCACCATATAATCGAACCCTGAAAGGACTTCGGCTCAAACCATAGCACAGGCTAGGGTCGCAATACCGAGATGGAGATGGTGCTGTGGTCGGATGTTCTGATTGACAATGCCGATAGACTGCCTGGATAACTATATCGAAACGCAGTGACCCAGACCAACAGATATCTCGAAGTTCCAGCCGTAGTCTCCGAAGCGCAAATGCCCCCCGCTGTCAAGGGGCCGGGAAGCAGGTTCATGATGGCTTCAGAAATCACAAGGCCTTCGGGGCCCCATGGACTTGCCTTGATAGACGGGCACGGAATCTCATAATACCATTTAATAACATCTTCGTCCCACTTACCTTGGCGGAACTTCATGATCTACTTATATCAGCCAGTCATGTTCTTCTGGGTGTGCTTCAAGATTCAACGGCGAGCGCTGATATGTAGAAATCTGAACAGTCTGGGAGAATTCTACTTGCGAACCTTTTCTGCGTCACCGAGCTATTTCTGGTCTCCTTGGCCGGTAAAGCATCTCCGTCGACATAGCCCGTTCAGCTTTGATCTGATCACATTGAAGATAATGCTGGTCGGCGCCGGAATCATATGAATGACGGTGCTTGGCGATATGCACCAGAAAGGGCGGTGGTTGGTGGAAGGGAACGCTCCCCTTTGCGCCACTCTTCAAGACTGGAATGACTGCTAAGATTCTTACATTGCACGTTCGAAGCACGACGCGCAGAGAACTATGAGGTCAGGAAGGAGTGGGGAGATGCTGACGTTGATCAGGAACAAGTCTCTTTGACAGGCGCCGACAAATCACACCATTCCGTCCTCACCTCTCCTATGAGGTTTGACAGCCGTGCGGTGCAAAAGTAAGAGTCTGACATTGAGGAGCTCTGCTCTTCGTCTCGCCTAGTGTCGGTCTTTGCGTGACCGGTCCGTCGGGCACATGGCTGCTACGAGGGTGAGGTTGGAATACTTGAAGCCGAGTGACTACTTAACATCCTCGATCTCAGGCCTTATTCCTCTCCCACATCTATCTCCTGAATATCATATTCTTCATGCCGATCTTCAGGGTTGGTGGCCTAGCCTGTCTTGTTCTTCCCCTAAATTCCATACAGACACCTATAGTCTTCCTTATCTTCGCTCTTTCTGAATAATTATTTCTTAAAAGCCATGCTATGACCCTGTATGTCTGCACGAGCGCTTCGCATCAAACTCACCACAGGGATCTGCGGCTACACAATACTGCTTTATGACGCTAGACTACAACAGCGACACCTCACAACTCCTGTTGACAACGTCTCTATCACATGCCAGCAGCTCGCCTTTGCGAAAGAGCAGATCCCAACCAGCACAACCCTTCCTTCAGAGGACCTGATGTATATACGAACTCCATAGGATTACTTCGTTTCTCTCCTCGGCACCCTCTCGTACGCCTTTTGGGTCCCGGGGGAGGCTATAGACCTCTTCCTGAGACCCTTTTTACAGACTATCTCTTCAAACTACATGTCTGACTATCAGCATACCAGCCAGTAATTCCCGCTGCGCAAGACGCGGGGCCGATAAGATGGTGGCATTCTGGCGGCCGACTGCGGCCTCGGGAAGACTGTTCCTGCTGTTCTACGACAAACTCTCTGCCAACTCGCCCTTGTTCTGCGATGTGCTTGTATGCATACGCGCACCTTTGTGAGATGGCAACCATTGTTGAGGTCATGCAGTACAGGGGGCCAAGGTGAGTATCCCGTGTGGAGCGTCAAGAGACGAAGACCTACCAACCTTGATTGTCGTGCCATCAACTGTGATATACGATTGGCTGGTGGAAATCAACTATCGATTCGGAGACGTCTTGAACTACTGATTGTTGCATTGCTCTGTTAAACACCAAACCACGTTCCCATCGAAGAATTGCACTGTCGACGTTGAGCAGCTCCGTTCGTTTTGAGATGGTCCCTGACCACCAAAGCCCCCAGACGATGCAGACAGTCGTCCTGGTCACTTGCGCGGCGTGGGTGTCTCATTTGTCTCCATCTCCGGCGGTATGAGCTTGGAATAATCTTTCGTGACCCGCACCACTGCTGCAGTGTGTAGTGCACTCGGGTTGAACTTGCAGGGTGCCTGTTATATGGCGGTTATCATGGAGGGAGCCCCGAACTATAACACGCTCTGACAGGCAGCAACAAGCATCTGTACCTCATCGAGTGGGAACCGAATCCCGAGTTGGAAGCTATGGCGGAGCCTCATCATGCGGCACCAGTGCACATCCGATCTGGAAGGCAGGTTTGGCCGGGTGGTCTTCGACGAGTGCCACAAGGCCAGGAATATCTTGTCGACTTAGCATGCGTCCGTGCGTCTGAAGCAGATGCTTCCGTGAAATTATTTGAACCCATCTTCATTATCGCCATCAACCTTCATGGGTGGTGATAGTGCTGTGCAATCAAGCCGGAATCTTTAGCCCATTACGGATAACAACGACATTGAGGTTCCTTGGGTTGCGGACTTGTTCTGCAACGTGAAGGGCTCGTGGGAGCTTGCCTGCCGTCCCGTCTACAGCAACGCCGACAATCAGGGTTCGCAAGAACACCCTGGCGAGAACATTACGGCTGTGCCCGGTTTCTTAAACTACGGACCTCTCCGGGCTTTTGAATCCGCCTACGTTCTCTCTCACGACTGTTCGCCAATATTTAATGCTTGTTTCCGGTCTGGTATGGCGATCGTTGGAGCTTCGAGAACCTGGCTGGTTCAGCCCATGCTGTGCTTACGTACTTCTAGCTCCTGGAGGGGTATGGTGTAGTATCTCTGCAATATTGCAAGATTTTGGACTGTGCCGTCATGATCAAATACTGGATCATCTGGCGAGAGGTTCCAGGGCTTCGAGAATTTCTAGGCCTCTCATGTGATCTATAAACTCCATTCAGGCCTCGCGTACTAAGCGTGGATTTATCATATAGATCTCCCGAGACTAAAAGTACATACTGAGCATATCTGGTTCGTCGCATACTTACAGCGTATAGCTCTATAATACATATACTAGTGCGTTTCGTGCACTACAATGCTCTCGGCTGTTGGAGTACCGGAGAAAACGTGCTCTGGGGTCAAGAACATTAGAAAAGTATTGTCTACTTAGGCTTGGTAACGTTCCTTTGGGCGCTCCATCTATTGTGGATGAGCGTCGTCCCAGGGTATGAGGGATGGCTAAGTCAATCCATCGTTTCCTTGGCCTGCATAAGTTCCAGCTCAGCCTGCCTTGAGGCTGAGAGCGGGGTCGCTAGTCTGAAATCACCGAGCCAAAACTTCTTCTTTCACCAGCTGAGAGGGGTAATTAATGACAGCAACGCACTGTGGGTTAGTGGTGACGAGCGGTCAGAAAGCGTATTACTCCAGCCAACAAAATGACTGGGGAATCTCAGGGCGCCGCGCCCCAGTCCGTCAAAGAGATTTGGGACAATGCTATTGTGCGGTTTCAGGAGCGCACAGGGGAGAAGCTCGATGGCGTGCAGAAGAGCGTTGAAGATCTGCAGAAGGCCCTTGACGCACATTGTGCTGCGCAGCAAGATGCCGAGGGTGTCTCCAAGGCGAAGGCGACCGGGCTCAGGATATTGCACTGCATCCAACTCCTAGGTGGAGTTGCCAGTCAGGCTGCAGCAGTGGTATGACTTCCTCATATGTCGAAGCATTATCTGACATGGAGCAGGTTTTCAGCCCGGCGGGGCTTTGTTTCAATGCGCTTTCCTTTCTCCTGGATATTCCAGCCAAAGTACACGAGTTCCATGGCGAGGTCAATGCTGTCTTTGACGAGGTTGGGCCGGCACTTGCCCAGTTTCGCATCTACCAGCGAATGGATGGGAACACGCGAGTGGATGAGGCGCTACGGACATCCATACATCAAGTGATGACAAGCTTTGTTGACGTATGCGCAAGCTGTATCAACATTCACCATGCTGGCCGATGGAAGTCTTTCAAGCGCAGCGCTAAAAGGATCCTTCTTGACGACAAGTCTGTCGCCGAAGAGCTAGATAGGTTCAAGAAATTGACTCAGGACCAACTCAACATCCAGGCGACCTTGACCCTAGAGGTGGCACTAGAGACCAATCAGTACGTTGGCTTGATCAGGAGCACCGCGATAGAAATCGACGAAACTACCAAGGTGATCAAGACCGAAGTGTTTGGATTAGCTGAAGGGGAGCGCAAGCGGACTCTGGAAGACCTGCGAAAGGAGACGTTGAGCGCGGTTAGGAGCAGGATTGGCCAGAAGCCCGATCAGCTTGCAAACATGATTGATGCGCGAAACAGGATGTGGGAGACTTCAATCAAGGGCAGCGGCAAATGGCTCCACGGGCTTGATGCGTACCAGAAATGGATCGATAAAGACGACGAGGATGTTCCCCTGTTGATACTGAGTGGAGAGGCCGGGACGGGAAAGTCGTATCTGATCTCTTTCATTGCGCAAGATATCAAGTCTGAGAACTCAGGGGCTAAGGCTGAGCGCAGTCTGATCGGCTACTACTCTTTTTCGATGACGGGGAAGGGTGACAGTGACAGGCAGCGACCGGAGACGGCGATCAAGTCAATCTGCGCGCAACTAGCAGAGCAGAGCCATGTCTATGCCAAACACGTGGCGATTGTATGTGGGGAGAGTGGTAAAGACGAGAAGTACTTTAGGGACGCTTCTTGTCGAGAGTTGTGGCAGACTCTAGGAATTGCAGCTCCGGCCAAGAATACCACCCACTTCATCCTGTTGGACTCGGTCAGTGTGCTCAAGGAAGCAGAGCTCGAACGGTTGGTCGAGGCCATTGAAGGAGGATGGAGCAATCGAGTACGCGTCCTCCTCGGCGTGGAGCCTTCTACCCTTCGCGTAGGCAGGTTCGGCTCAGTGACCCAGGAATGCATCAACGTCACAAGCCACAATAATGCCGACATTGAGAGATTCATCGAGGATGAGCTGGAGAAGGCCGAAGTGTTCCAGGGAAGCGATGAGGATTCGCGGCGACGCAGAAAGATGGTTCAAGAGCGACTAACCAAGAGATCCAACAATTGCTTCTCGACAGTCCAGCAGGACCTGCGCAAGATTAACGACATCATCGCCACAGGCGGGACAGAGGACGAACTCAACCAGGTGCTTCGGGAGTCCAGCCTGAATCCAAAGGATCTGGCACGATCTGATATCGAGATCCTGGAGGCCACCCTCAAGCCCCGGGAGATTGAAGAGGTTGCCGAACTCTTGACCTGGGTGGTTGCTGCCGCGGAACCATTGAGTCTGGATCAATTGGCAGCTGCCTTATATCTTCGCTTCAATACCGTTTCTCTCCAGCCATTGAAACAGAAAGTCTTGGGCAAGTATGCGAAACTGTTCGAGCTGCCATATGGGGGCAGCTACTTGGCCCTTAGAGAACATGTCTGGGATTCTGTCATTGCCCACCGCGACCGACCCCGGGAGTCTGATGATGACCCCAAGATTGATGTCACCATCAGCATTACAAACGGGGATGTCAAGGCCGTCCAACGCTTCTTCTGGGACTTGAATCATCATTCCTTCCTTGACGGGTTCGCCTTCAGGCAGGGTTCAGGGCTTACTACCACCGGCACCAGAAGGATCCAGGTCTACAACGTCGATGCTCACTTTGAGATTGTCAAACGAGCGTTTGATTTCTTCCAGAGGCCTTCCATTGATGAGAGAGGTAGACCACTGGGAGGCTATTTGATGGGTCTCCTCCCTTTCCACTTGAAGGTCCTGTACGAGGCCACCGGCCTAGACGAGCTCCCTTTGACCGACAAACAGTACATTGCGTCAAATATATATGACATGTTCAACGAAGAAGACTGGATCGAACGCCATTGGGACTTTCGCTATATGACCGAGTGGTACAGGCAACAAGATGATATGGAGACCTTCTGGAGGTGGTTGGAGGACCCCAAAGCCATCGCGAAGCTAGGAGCACGGGACAGAAGATGGTTGGCAGAAATGAAAGAGGACAAACACCGTAATCGCAGACTACTTACACCTCTTATGACAGTCGTTTGTCGACACTGGCTGACAGAACCTTATTGGCAACCCAGGTGGGCTTACCGTTGGCTCGAGGGCTTCCTCACACTTGTACGTCTTAATCCCTACAGATCATCCCGCAGACGTACTAATCTGCTTTACCGCTGGAACAGGGGGCAGACTCAAAGGCCGAGGAGTTGGAAAACAATGACAGGAGTCGGAGAGTTGACGGCGACGATGAAGATGTCTTTATATACCTCTCTGACTCCACCGTTGACAGGGTCATCAAAGCCGAGCGGTGGGCCACACGAGCCTTGAACGCCGGCCAGAAGGATCACACCTGGTTCAGTCGGTTAGGCGATACGTACGCAGATATTCATGAGTCACAGGCAGCCGTGCAACAGTACCAACAAGTATGACTCTCCATCTTCCTGCAAATACACCCGCCTGACGCATGCATAGACTGTCAAAATCCTCGAAGCACAAGATCCTATAGACAAGGCCGGTTTACAAGGCGTTTACCACGCTCTTGGCCGGGCCTGTCCTGACCCCGATGCCGCGCTCGAATACTTTAAGAAATCTTATGAAATGGATCCATCGAATGTGGGCGTGATCTACACCGTTGTTTCGCGGGCGAATTGCAGCATAGAGGACGCCAGAGCTATTCTCAAAAGCACCATGACTCTACATGGTACTGATGCAAAGCTGTTGATTTCAGTGTTGGAACTGGCTGTTGGGTCTGCACATGCGGGCGCCCTATTGGCGCTGTATAAGGCCCTGGCGTCGCTATTCTCGCTATCTCCGGAGTACTGGACTGTGCTAAAGGATGGTCTAGAAACTGCAATTCAGAATGCTCGAGCAGGTAATTTTGCCGAGGATCTGGCGAACACGCTCTTCCTGTTGGGTACTGCCCTTAACCATTTTCAGAATGGGGCTCATGATGCTATGAATCAAGCCAAACAGCTATGGCAGGAGTCCGTTGCAGTAATTCGTCAAATAAATGTCCACAAATATTGGCCTGTGCTTGACTTTACCGAAGAGCAGGCTCTGCACTTTCTTGCCTCGTTTTACCTCGAGAAATCTATCTCCATGGACCCAGCTGAACGAGAAGACATTGCGAGAGAATTGCAAGAGATCTACGAGTCTCCCGCGGCACTTTCGTCCATGCGCCACCTGTTGGCCTCCTTCTACACCTTGAACCAGCAGCAGGATAAAGCACGAGACCTTTTTCGCGATAGGATCATCAGCACATTCCATATCCTCTGCGACGATGACATGAGCAACGACTCGTTCGGTTTCTCCACGCTACATGAAATCCTCAACCACACTGGGGACTACGACAATGCAAAACGAGCGGCTTTCCTGACTCCAGAGTGGAGATTCGACAATGAGATACTCCATGCACTTCTCGCGGAAGACGAGCCTTCCTTGGCCAAAGCCACCGAACAGCTGGCCGAGTTTTGCGGCAGGGAGTACTTCCGAACTGCGCATAACATCAAAAAGGACGATTTCTCAAAGGTCATAACCGAGCTCGAGGGACTCACTACAGCTGCTGAACCTGGCAGCAGCGACGCGGTCGGCTACACTAGGGCCTACGATATCCTCAAGTGGTACCGAGCGTTTGTCGAGGACGCTTTTACCTGTGATAGTTGCCTCCGGACCTGGAACTACGAGACGGGTCTACATGTCTGCAAGTATTGCTACAACACATACTTGTGCGACGCGTGCTTGGACACACTACGATCAGAGGGAACATGCAGCGTCCTTGTTTGCAGCAAGAACCATGGATGGTGGGATATGGAGCCTTGGACGATAGACAGCTATGTGCGTGCGTGGAAGAGGTTGGTTCCGGTGAGTGTTGAGGATGGCAGTGAGGTGTTGATCAGCGTGTCCCAGTGGCTAGGGGATCTGTGTGAGGACTGGGGGCTGTCGAGACTGGATTTCAGTTTTGAGTAAATAGAAAGAAAAAAAAAAAATTAGAATGGGGCGAGCCGGGATTGAACCGGCGACCTTGCGATGAACATCAAAGAATGACTAAAGTAAGCTTCAGTCGCACGCTACTCCCAACTGAGCTATCACCCCTTGAGATGTTATTTGCTACTGTATTTTACATCTATATCTAAAGCTTTAACCTGCCGGGGATTTTCCGACCATGAGGCTGCCACGAAGGGCCTTCGATGCTGCGCCCCGCCCGTCAATTCTCCCTCTCGCCGAAAAAAATTATAATAATAGGCTGTTGGATTCAAGTGCATCGATGAGGCCAGAGGCACAGCTAGTTTCAACTCCGACTCAAGGAGTCAGAGTAAGAGTAAGATTGAGGTGTCCAGCTGGGGCCGCAAAGTGGATATCGCGCCTGAATTGACTCAACCTGAGCCTGTAGGAGATTTCATTTTGTTATGCCCTGCTCCGTGAAGGACCCAGAAGTTCGGTGAACTCTCTACTATTTTGGAGTGGAGGTTGCCGTGAAAGGATCAGCTCGGAGAAGGTTCGGGTTTCGGCGTTTAGTGTTGTCGTTAGGCACGCTGTACTCTGTACGGACGATCAACTTCCCAGGTATCTACCTCAGGTACTCGTTTAGCATTACTGTTTTCGTTTCAGTAGCAGCTGGTACGGTAGTCTTTGACGTTAACCTTGACATCTTTGTGCTTTATGTCTTTCATCCTTACGAAATGCTCACCAAATCCTGATTACCAGGATATATATATTAACCACTCTATCACCGCCAACTCCAAGTTAGCCTCCTGCAGGCTGCACCAAGTTATCAGCAAATCCCAACGCTCCCGCATTAGCATAAGCCTATATTATACCACTGTAGCGAATAGCCTATAGCCTCGCCCCAGAGTCATCCCCTGCACATGGCCCGGATAGCCCCCGGGAACCGTTTTCCTGTCTCGAAAGTACCGCGCTAGCGTTGTTCGATGGACATTCTAGACCGGAGTTTGCTATATTAATAGTGGTACTCTGCTATAGCGTGTCCTTGGCGTTTGCGGAACCGCACGAGTCAGCGAGTTCCTGATTTGGGGATTCTTACGAGAGATGTTTGATCCTTGTTTCGCGTGAGACACGGATTACTGGGAGCTGAGGGAGGGGCTGAGAGTACGCACCGAGGGGTGAGAGAGGGGCATAATCAGTATTATGGATAGTTATTTGTGGTAGTGCTGTTTGTTGGATATTCGCCATGTGAGAGGTTTTCAGCCTCAGCACTTCGGTGGTTCAATTTTAAGAGCCTTATCGGAAAGTTGATGAAAATGATGATAGTAGTATCAATTGAATCTGAACCAATAGTAGAGATCTCTAACCGCAGTGATTAAAACCAAACCAGACCAGACCAGGCCAGGCCAACTTTTCCGGGTATCCCAAGCCGTTCCCCATGCACCCTGTGAGAAACATAAAGAACGCCGTATAGCAAGAGTGTCTACCGTCAGTCTATCCATCGATCTTCGTGAGAAAGAGCAGGAAGAGAAACAGTAGGAGATAGTAGTGTACAGAAAGAGAAAGCATGCCCATTGGACATGGCAATCGGAAAGATCAAGAAGAGTGTAACCCGGAGCAAGTCAGTCAGCCAGTCAGTCCAGCTGAAAACAGTAGAATCCCAAACACAAACACAAATACCAACACCAATACCTCGAAATGATGGAGAAAATTAAGATATCTCAGCAATACCGCCTCCCCCGCTCCAACCCCACAATCTCCTTCCTCAACCGCTCATTCACCTCCTGCAGCTCCTGCATGTACGCAATCGCATTGCTCAATATCTCCGACTTCTTGAGACTTGCGCTCGAGCTTCCCTTTCCTGCTGTGCTCGCGGCACTCGTATTGCTTTTTGAGACTCCATGTGGCTTCACGGCCATCGCTTTCTCAAGCGCCACGAACTTGGCGTTCATGTTTGTGCGGTACCGCTTCTCGATGATGTTGTGGGCGGCGCGCTTGGCGGCGTTGCGGCCGCGGTTTGAGTCGTCGGCGGTTGAGTTGCGTTTGCGGGAGTTTGTGGGAGCGGGCTGTTGCGGGGCGAGATCGGGGGAGGAGGAGTAGCGGGGCGCTGTTGAAGTTGTTGAAGTGGTGGATTGTTTGCGCTTTGTGGAGGCGTTGTCGATGAGTTGGGGTTGGGGTTGGAGTTGCAGCTGGGAGGGCTGTGCTGAGAGGGCGATTGGGGAGGGGAGGTCGAGGGATGTGGATGGGGGTGTTGAGGACATGAAGTTTGTTGGGGAGAAGGATTCGTCGCTTTCGTCCTGTGGTTTTGTTAGTATTGGACTGTCTGAATAGTGATGGACTGGTGGAGACATACTGAAGAAAGAGAGTCGTCGTGAGAGACGGTAAAGCCGTTGATGTCAGACGGGGGCGCGAAGAAATCGGCAGGGAGATCCTTCGGATCCCAGAGCATGTCGTTGGGGATATCCATGGGGAAGGACTCGGGCATCATGGTGTTGAGGGAGAAGAGGTCGATGGCGCTGTCGTAGGACCAATTGGCCGACAGGGGATCAGGAGACATATATGCCATGTGTACTAGGCTTCAAGAGACTAGACTAGTGTGGTGTGTTTGTTTGTTTGGTTGATCGATCGATGGTGATAGTATGAGTGGCAAGAGAGGAACCACGGAAGGCCTACGGGGCAGCCATTTATATACCAACTTTAAAGATGTAATGTGTACCGAAGCGAACACCCGAAGCACATAAGGACAGGAACGGACAGCTCATCCGGATCGCACGCAAAAATCAATACTCCAGATGACAATCGCTGCACGGTGACTTGCTCGGTGGAGGGCAGCCGAAGTCACCCCAGCCCGGATGCTGGTCTTCCAGATGGGCTCAACGGGCGAGTCGGCCGGGTCCGAAACTAGCAAGCTGCTGTTGGTCAGTTTGGGACAGAAATTGTTTGGCTAGCAGGACCAGGGGCGAAGGGGATAGGGAAAAATAGGATTGACAGGTGGAGCGACGGGAGAGATCGCTGGATCCTCGATTGGTGCCACTGCTGCGTAACTAGCTTAACGTCTCCGGCCGTATCTCGGAGCCGACTCTGTCTTCTACTGTAAGTCACTGTAGGGCTAGGTACGTACTTCCTGCAGCGGATGTGATTTTACCCTCACTCAGCCTGACCTCAGTCTGACCTCAGGCTGCTGCCCTTGTTACACTTGATATCCAAGTTATTCGTTCATACCGCCGAAGACTGACGCCGTGGGAACTTACGGAATCCTTACTCTGTCGCCCGAGACAGACTCAATCTAAAGCCTCATTCTTTCAGCAACGTGCAGACGGAGACCGCCGCCTTGATTGTCGCGATATCGTGGGCTGACCTGGATGTCCTTTCTCCGCGTCACCTCATCTGGTCACCTGCCAGGATTTCGCTTGTTTCTGTAACTTTTCTGACGAGTAGCTGTCTCTAGTTTAGTAACCGGCACTCACGTGGGTCTTGGACCCTGATATCCGGGTATAATCATATCCGCTGTTCTTTTGCATGCATCCATGATGCTATTCTGTACAGTCCCTGCCAAGACCACCACCGTTCGCTCTCTACCATCAATAAGAATCATATCCCACAATAAACCTCGTCCCCGAATGCTCCGTAACAGTATACCACTCCTTCCGCACCTCATTATAACTCAGATCCTCATTCCCAGGCGGAAACCACCCAGCACTACTCTTCGCCGCACTCCCAGGCGTCCAACTAAACATATCACCCCCCTTACTCGCCCCGTTACTGCGCGACACAACAATCTTGCCGTTCCTCGAGAACCCGCCTTGCGCGCGCAGGAAATTGCTGCAATACGCCTCGGTCGCAGTGACCACGCCGTCGCCATTCACATCTAACCGACCGCTCGACGTGTTGAGCGGGTACTTGACAAATCGGATATCGGCGTCGCTGTCATCAGTTTGATACTCGCCGACCATCAGCGTAGGCGGGGAGTCCGTGCGGTCAAGCGAGATCCAGCTATGCCGGAACTTAGAGCCGTCGGTGGAGCTGAAGCGGTAGTAGCTGGTTCTGTCAGAATCTATCAACCCCAAGAGGCCCGTGTCCGGGTGTAGATATAGATGGAAGAGAGAGAAAAACATACTGGATCTGCGGCAGCACAAACCGATACCCCTCCGCCGAATACCCGCCCTCGGGATCCCCCCCAAGCCCCTCTTTCACATCCACCTCCCAGATCTTCCCCATATCAAAGACCCGGATCCCCACGGACGTGTCGACAACATACAACAACCCCCCGAACCACACAATCCCGCCCGCATGGACATCCACAGACCCAAAACTCTCCCCGTCCGGTCTTACCAGGTAAACATGGCGATACTTGTTGGCTTCGCGATCAACAAAGCTGACTCGAACATTACTATCGTCGTCCTGATGCCAGCTGACAATCCACAGCTCGCGCTCTTCCCATTTCCCGGACGCCGAGGCGTCCGCGGAGCTGGTTATCCCTTGTGGGATCCATTTGGTGGTGCTTGCGTCGCCGGCGTTGAAGGATAGGGAGATGATCGGGTTACCGTTGCCGATAGAGGGCTTTTTGGATATCATGGCGCGGTTTGACGAGTCGAGGACATCGGAGACGGAGACATTTTTCCCGGCTGCGATGAAGTGCTCGGAGAGGGCTGCGAGGGCGCGCGAGTCGGCGGAGATGGTCAGTTTGTAGACGGAGGGGTCTGTGGCGCCGTTGCTGGTGCAGGTCTTGGCGGCCAGGGCGAGGGGGAGGGCGACTAGGAGAGGGAGAAGCTTCATGATGAAGAGGGTAAGTGGTCACGCGAGCCCTGCTGGAGCTCGTTGGTGGTTTGGTTGCATGAGAGCATGGAATGAAGGGCGGCTTTATACATCGGCATCGACAGGAGTCGCATATTGCATCCGTTCTTGGATGATCTGGTAGGTGGTTTGGATACGAAGATCAACGGTTCTACAGCTTGCTGATCGGCTCTGGGACCAATGTTGTTTGTTGCTAACTCGTGTTCCTGGGATAATGGGGTCGGTTCGTATACAAGGTTCGCGATCGTCGTTGGAGGTGACTTCGCTTAGCTATATATAGTGGGAGTATGCATTGGGTCGCGTATTGCGTTGGATCGAATGGACGCTCGGGATCGAAGCGCGGTTAAGTGTACGACGTTGGGGTATCATCGGCAAGTGTATGATCCAAGTTGATCGCTTACTACGAGGGTATGTGGATGCGAGAACATCGTGCAGCTCTTTTGTGTTCTCAGGGGCGAGGTTTCGTCGTGCGCGGGGGTACTCGAACGTACTAACGTGTTGGAGAGTGACTCTTCATGGGAAAAGAGCGATTAAGGCTCATTCTGGTCGACCAAAGGATGATATACCAAGCAGGTGGCGATGATCGCTTCGATCTCATGGTGTTGATGTTGAGGCCAGCACAACCCTCGCATAAATTATGTGCAGCATAATCTCGGCCCATCTATTCTCCGCTCCAGATCGCTGACACACCACTCGGTGAGCGCAGCCAATCAAAGAACGCACATTATTCACCACCAAAAGGCCCGGCCGAAACGCCCCGAAAAGCAGAGATGAAAATTGGAAGAGGAGAGATCTATTCGTGCAGCTCTAGCTAGCCAAGTCTAATTACATAAAAGAGTCGAGAAGTCGGGATATCATTCGTCAGTTCGTCATATTTGTCCAATTTCTTACGCAGCCGGCACGCCACCCGTGCCGAAGAGCTCCGCGTGCACGCGCTTTTCCTCAACCCCCTTTGCCGCGAGGACCTTCTGCGTCTCGGTCATGAACGATGTAGGTCCGCAGATATAGAATTCTGTCGAAGGGTTGTCGAGGTATAGATCCTTGTTCTCGTCGAGTTTCGACAGGTCCACGCGGCCCTTGTGATCGTAGTTCTCGCCCTCTTTATCCTCTGCACTGGGCTCAGTCAGGAAGTAGGTTGTGCGGAGGTTCGGCGCGGAGCTGGAGAGGGTTTGCATGTGTGCTTGGAATGCGCGCGAGGCAGAGCTGTGCGCGCCGTGGATGAAGTGGATGGGGCGCTTGTTGGCGGGTTCCAGAGATGTGGTCAGCGAGTTGACCATCGCGGTCAGTGGAGTCAAGCCGACCCCGGCCGAGATCAGGACGAGCGGGTGGTCGGCGGTGGGATTCTCGAGGCGGAAGTCGCCGTAGGGGTGCGAGAGCTTGACAACATCGCCGACGTTGATGTCGCGGTGCAGGATGTTGGAGACGTAGCCTGGGTGCGCTGGAGCAGAAGGATCGGACGCGTTGAGGCCTGGGTCCTTGCGCACGCTGATGCGATAGTAGGTTGGGTTTGCGGAGTCGCTGAGACTGTATTGCCGGCATTGCGGGTGGTTGAGTTGAGGGACTGGGACTTGCACGGAGACGTACTGGCCGGGCTCGAAGGAGGGGAGGGCCTTGCCGTCGACGGGCTCGAGGTAGAAGGAGGTGATCACGTCGGATTCGACTTCTTTTTTGGCGACTTTGAAGTCGCGGAAGTCGACCCAGCCGTCGGCGGCGGCGTAGAGCTCCTTTTCTTTGCCGATCATGAGGTTGGCGAGTTGCCAGTATGCGACGCCCCAGGCTTCGAGGAGAGGAGGTGTGAGGGCATCGCCGAGTACCTGGCCCATGGCCTCGAGGAGATACTTTCCAACGATCTCATACCCCTCGGGCTGGATGTAGAGGGAAGCATGCTTGTGGCAAATGCGCTCGACGGCGGGAGTCAGCACGCCAAGGTCGTCAATGTAAGTGGCGTAGGCAAACAGAGCACCAGCAAGAGCCAGCGGCTGATGGCCGTGGACCTTGTTAGAGACGTTGAAGACGGTGTGCAGCTCCGGATGAGCCTTCAACATGTTGTCGTAGAAGAGCTTAGTAATGGTGACACCATGCTCCTGTAAGACAGGCACAGTGGCCTTGATGAGCTGGACCTGTTCGGGGGAGAGCGACATGATTCAAGAGAGTTCAGTGATCTATGGAAAGCAAAAGTCAAAAGGTCAGGCGAAACGTCAAGATGAATCATGATATTTATACTGCTCTCTATACAAAATCTGTCGGACACTAGTCCTTTTTCAGCGACGAAAACCTATCTCCGCGGGGGTGTGGCGTGGTCCCCGACTGCTTCTTTCTCCGCGGAGGCTGCGTGGGGCCATAGGCTATCAATTAAGCATGTGAGTACAGACTCACAGAGCAAACACTGCTCAGTTTGAACAGACTCAAGCCTTGAGGGAAATGATAGGGTTAAGGGAGTTGATTATGCATGAACCATGCGGGACAAGCGGGGGCCCAGATAGCCAGATAAAGTTGATGCCACCATCGCTAGGGTTCATTGGCGCCCGTTGGATCGTTCTTATCAGACTGCAGGCTCGACGAATGATATGGGCGGAGATATAATCTCTGCAGCAGGAAGAGATAGGGTTGGAGTACCAGTATCGCCGGCACCCACGGTTTCCCTTCGCGTCCGTGTCTCTTGACGTCGTCGACCCTGTGGTTCAGCCTTTCACAGACTTGGGGTATTCATGTGAAGTACACTGTCTTCTCGAACAAAGAGTCTCAGACTCGATACTGTGTAGTCATGACGTGGACGAATCGCGCGTCCTGGGAATATATAATCCTGACCCTCGGGATTGCGGGGAGATCAAGAGGCCTCCAACAACAGATTCAAGTAAATTTACGTTAGCTTCAATTATCCAAGACAACTCGACAGCAATCCTCAGCAACATGCGCTTTCCAAAGATCTGGGGCCGACGCGCCGAGCCAGGCGACCGGCCTGTGGTGAGGAGGAACAGGAACCAGCTACCTATGCTTCATCTCGCCGACACCACACGCAACAACCTCATTGCTATTGCCGGAGAGTTCACTGGAACATTTCTCTTCCTCTTCTTCTCCTTTGCAGGCACCCAGGTTGCCAACACCCCGAAACCGGTTCCCGGAGCGCCTCCGAATACCTCAGCTTTGCTGTACTCATCGCTTGCCTTCGGTTTCTCATTGATGGTCAATGTCTGGGCTTTCTATCGAGTCACCGGCGGGTTATTCAACCCAGCGGTATGTATATACCTCTCCACAGCGTCTCACCGCTAAAACAAACTAGGTGACCCTCGCCCTCTGCCTCACCGGAGGCATGCCTGTCTTCCGCGGCCTCTTCGTCTTCGTCGCCCAGCTCGTCGGCGGCATCGCAGCAGCCGGAGTCGTCAGCGCTCTATTCCCCGGCGATTTGAACGTGACAACGAGACTCGGCGGCGGAGCCTCAATCTCGCAAGGCCTCTTCATCGAGATGTTCCTCACAGCGCAACTCGTCTTCGTCATCATCATGCTCGCCGTCGTGAAACACAAATCCACATTCCTCGCGCCTGTTGCGATCGGGTTGACATTCTTCGTGACGGAGATGATCGGTACGTTACCCCTACTTATCACCCCTACAATCAGAACCCCCTCTAACGGAACATAGGCGACTACTACACCGGCGGCAGCCTCAACCCCGCGCGCTCCCTCGGGCCCGACGTCATCAACCGCTCGTTCCCCGGATACCACTGGATCTACTGGGTAGGCCCGCTCTTGGGCTCTCTTCTCGCCTGCGGGTTTTACTACTTCCTTACCCTGTTCTCGTACGAGTCTGTGAATCCGGGACAGGACTTCAACGAGTGGGAAGCGAAGATGGGGCCGGGATCCTGGGATGCGTCGATGCATCGGCCGTCTTACTCGGATACCACGACATTGAACCGGCCAATGTCGCCGCGGGGTGGTCCGAATGGCAATGGAAATGGTGGTCATAATGGGGTTAATGGTGTTCATCACCATCCGCCGGATAATCGGGCTTCGGAGACGTATCCGAGGCCGCCGGTTGGTTCTGAGCAGGTTTAGATGTCTTCAGAGAGTGGTTAGCGGCAGAGAAATTAGGTTCGAGATAGGAGGGATGAGACTGGTTAGTCAATCGTAGTATATTACGGCGTGGCATTTAATGACGGACGAGGTTATTGGTCAAGAGTCTTTTTGGAAATGTTTATGAATCATCACTTGTCGAAGTTATTCTGTTTATTTAGCCAATGGTAACAGTGCCAGCGGTGTCATGTTTGAATCTACTCCGATATCACAGTATTGACCAATAAGACTACCGTATGTTTCGAGACTATGCAGGTGCTAATCCATCTCGAGGTTGTAATTCCTTGCTGGCCAAGCCCTAAAGGGCCGCACTTTACGGCTCCTTCCCGCTGCCACTCTCGAGTCTGACCTCGTTTGTCGCGTCGTATTGTCATCTAGAGCCAGAAAGCAGCTCGAAATAGTTGATCAGATGGCCGGTGCCCATAAGGTGTGTGGTCTATGTAGTGTATAGTACCGTTTATGCGCTATGGCCTGACATCAGTTACCATCGAAGAGGGTTACAAACCAGCGCGTTGCCGACAGTACTTTACTCCGCAAATCTTTGCCATTGCCTGTGGGTAGCTTTACGGGTTTGGTGCCCTCGATTGCGTCAATAGTGGCCTTCTCGCTAGTGCCAGCCCGGACTGGTAGGAATGGTCTGGGTAAGCTACCCTACCTTTCCCTCAGACAAAGGTAATCATACTCGTGGATGTAGCACGGAACATATGAATACGGCTGGCCCACCATGAATATCCTAATCTTCCGCGTCGGACTCGCAATGGCTGGTACGGACTCTACTATGCCCACCGCCGGCGGCCTATAAGTATAGGTATTGGCGGACGCATCGCTACACCGGAAAGATGTTTAAAAACCCCTTAGCTTTCTGTCGGGTACAGCAACACATCTTGTCTGTCTGGAGGGATATGCGTGGTTGATGATGCTATCTACGTATCACCCGTCAAGACCCACCCGCAAACCTTCTGCATCTGATGTATTCATCAACACCGCGCTCGTAGTCGCCACTGTGAGCGTTTACCCCGGCGGGAAAACCCCTCACGAGGCATTACTAAATCAGCATTTAGGCCTTTAGACACACTGAGGATGCAAGCAGTTGCGAGGAGGTGGTTAACAATGACTGAGGGGTTGCCATCCGGCAGGGTGCGCATGCATACTCGAGTCTCTGATGCATTGTATTCTCACAGGGAGTATAGATCCTACAGTGTAGACAACAATGGGGAATGTATTATCTGACTCGAGCCCCAAGCAATGAAGGAAGTTCAAGAGTGTTTCTCTTAGTAACACGCCGGACAATTGCCGGACGGCTCGAGTTGAGTTAACTCCGCGGTACTTGCGCTTCACGCTTTGAGTGGCGAGCAATTTGTAATGGTAACTACCAATCTAACACTCCAAACCATGCTATTTCACTCATAGCGGTAACACAAAGGACCCGCAGTGACATCCATGAGTTCTCTAGTTGTTCTGTTGGCACCCAAGGGACCGAATGTAAGTTGATCATCGAGCGTCAGCTCCGGCGAAGGCGGGACATTCTGCAGAGTCTGTGTGCCGTTGAGGGCATATGTCCTGTTGTCCGGGTCGTACGACTGCCAAGTTGTCCACATACGATCCACTTGTGCATGGTGCTAGTGACACTAGGAATCAGGAATATGCAAAAGTGTCGGAACAATCATTTGCTTACCAAGTAGAAAACAGGGTCAGTCGGGCTGGCGAACAAGTCCGACCCTTGGCCACCAAACGCGGCGTGCCCTCCGCCATGCGGACCGAAATGTGCATCGCCTTCCGGGGTGTCTAGATAGTTTTGGAACTCTCCGATTGTACGCTGTGCAAGCAACGTGTCGATACAACTGTAGTTATTGTTGAGCCGAAGCGCCTCATCATTCAAGACACGCTGGAAGCAACTGGGTTCGTAGTTAAACGACCCAGTAGGTAGAGTACCACTTCCATTATTCGCGATATTATCTGCGATAAGACTGTGCGGGAATGACGGGAAGGTCGCGGTATAGTTTTGGGAGAACGGTCCCTGGTAGACACACGAGTCATTTCCTTGTCCATTGCTGCCCAGCGAGTCGTAGGTCCCGTCGAAAATTTTGGATTTCTCAAGAGTCCCATCGGGTCCGGCGTATGCGGGCCAGTCCCAGTATGGCAGAGACCCGTTGTAATCACATTCCTCATGCAGGGCAGTTTCAAAGAGGTGGACGAAGCCGCGGTGCCAGGGTAGGAAAATGGCGTTCGAGTGAATGATAAACGTGTAGTTGATGTGGACGGCCACGAAGTCGGCGTAGCGATTTTTTGCTCCGGGATACAGGCTGTTGTCCAGTGTGGAGGGCAGATGCTGTAGGCAGGTCACCGCATCGCTGTATGCCACGCGCTCCTGTGATGAGAGGTTCGACCTAAATAGATATTCAGTCCAGTCTACACAACACCTCCTGGTATGGCCGTAATCATCCGTACCATTCCTTGCGGACCATCATGCTTTCCTCCGTACATTGCTGGTGATGGGCGGGTGCCGCAGCGACAAACACACCCAGTAGGAGTACTCTGACCAGTGTCGACACTGATACCCGTGGGTTCATTGTAAGAGGCAGATGAATAAAAGCCATAGTTGAGTTAGGCTCAACCCCCTGGAGTGGGCGGCCTTTTCCTTCACATTAAATTCTCCTGGTCTGCCGCTAGACTACTTATGCATGCGTCCATGTTTTGCACAAGAAGGGAATTCCCTGGAATTCCAGTTAGACCAAATCCGGGGATGAGGACGCAAGGGATGTGCACACTGTGACACCTGCAAGTACCGAATCACAGATCCAAAAAACAGAATCCACTCTTCCCTGGGAGTATAATTGGCTTACATGGGCGTCAAGACCGGTTAAAAAGTGGGGGGACTGGCATTTAGGAGGTATGGCGACCTTCAATATGGGTAAAAACAGCCTCGCAAGTTAACGGATGTATTTTCCGGCGAACAAGGTTCTTCCCCTGTGTGATCGGCCTCGGGAGGTTGCACTCACCACACCCCCTAATCAGAAAAGAGAGTGGACATAACAGATTGGGAGATCAACGGAGTGTTAACATAAGCGGAACAATTGCGAAAATGATATCTAAAATAGCCCTCGGTAACAACAGGTCTTCCCTGTATTTCACGGAAGCAGCCAGCCGTTCTGGCTAAGGTCGTTGCTTGTGTGTATCCTGTAATTAAAAAACATGAAGAAATAGATGGCGTTTCGGAATCTGTGCGATAGGTTCAGGCCGATGATACCTTTTGAGGGCGTCAGCCTCGAGTTTGGTTACTTTGATAAATGTTAGGTGTATACAGAGCTGGTAACAGCGTCCATGGAGACCTTAAGCCACGGCTCTTGATGGAGATGGTTGCCATTACATTTACTGTAGACAACTCAAACGGAGATTAATTTCGACATCACTTTGGTCCCAACGTACTTAGCTAGAAATGAGCACCGGGTCAGTACAGTACTGCAGCATCATAAGATATCAGTCAGAGATGAATAAGCCTTGATTGATGGGTGTCACCAGCCGCGCCCTACTATGGAAACTCGTCTAATGCACGCCCTGTGGTCGAAAGCCAAGACGCCAGTCTCAGAAACAAGCAAGGCTATGACCTCTTGTCTCAGATTGACTCCAAATCTTGAGCCAAAGATCTAGAGCTTTGTCATTATACAGAAGAGGACCCGTCGGCCGTGCTGTCCGCCCATCCGTTTTTGGCGATATCTCACAGACGCCCGATTAGACTCCTTCCTGGTCAAGAAACATTGGTGCAGGGCCCTGGGCTGACAGTAAGCACGCAGGCGTCTTCGTCAGCATCGACCTAAGCTTCTCGCTTACACCATTAAGCTCATTTCCTATCTTCGTTCGCGAAGTATGACTTGGATTCTTGCTCAAGCTGGAGTATAAAAGGCCGTATGCTTGCCGAGCTTGCCCAGAAACCTAATCAAACCCGTCTCTCAACAGCCTTACCGGTCTGTCTTTTCTTTAATCTCAAGTCCTCCTATCAGCAAATGCAATAGGAAAAATGTTCTTAAGAGCAATCGCCTGCATATTCGCGTTCTCCATCACCACCTTTACCACAGCCCAAGACAACCCCATATCAACCCTCTACCAATTCCCCCACGGCTCCTGGCTCGAAAACCTCGCAACTGGTCCTAGAAACAGCATCCTCACAACCCGCCTCGACATCCCAACCCTCTACCAAATCACACCACCACAAACCAATGGCCGCTGCCCTTCCAGCACTGGCTTGACTGAACCCTCAGTCAAACTAATCCAAACCTTCCCCTCCGCAACCGGAACTCTCGGCATCGCCGAATTCGCAGAGAACCACTACGCCGTCGTCGTCGGCAACTTCAGCCTCGAAACCAGTCAATCCACACCAGGAAGCTACTCCATCTGGGACGTATACTTCACCGGGTCACGGCTAGATCGTGTGTCTGCGAAGAAAATCGTGGATATCCCCGAAGCGGCTTTCTTAAATGGCATGACAGTCCTGGATCCGGATTCTAAAGATGAGAGCAAATCTCTTCTTATTAGCGATAGCCAGCAAGGCAACGTCTACCGTCTGGACCCAGAGACCGGAGAGTATGCGGTCATTCTTGAGGATGAGAGCATGAATCCGCCTAATGGGACAAACATTGGGATAAACGGCATCCACACTGTTAGTATCAACAACGCGGTATACCTCTACTACACAAACAGCCTCAAAGAAACGGTTAACCGTGTTCGTATTGACCCTGTTACCGGCCGCGCGATTGGTGCGTATACGACACTCGCGACGGGTATCTGGGGCGACGATTTCGCGGTTGATCCGGCGAGCGGTGATCTATTTGTCACGGGGAACTTTGAGAATGTGGTTACGAGGGTGGGAAGTGACGGGGTTGTGAAGGGGGTTATCGGTGCTGAGAACCAGCTTACTGTTGCGGGGGGGACGAGTGCGTTGTTTGGTGGGGTGGATGGGAGGACGCTTTATGTTGCGACGTCGGGGGCGTTGGCGGCGCCGGTTAATGGGACGGTTACGGAGGGGGCGAAGATTGTGGGTATTAGGGTTGATCACATATAAGCTGGATGAAGTGGGTTTGATTGGGAGGTGGGAGGTTAGGAAGCTGTGTTTGCTGCTTGTACACCTGGGTATATATTGGCTGTATGGACATAGATATGAATGCGTCATGAATGGATCGTTCAACGGATTGGCACTACCGCTAGATCCGGACCGCGGCCACTATCTCGACATAAACGAGCGAGAACCTCATTCCATAGATCCTCCCCTGCTGTGTTTCCATGATGGTCTGTATAGAAGAACTGTCCCAAAAGTGCCCGGACGTCACGCCATTCATGCAATGCTAGAACCTTCGCTAACTGCGCAAGACGAAGCACGAACCAGGAGTGTGAGTTGAACTCTCGCGATGCCATGCCCCCTAGGAATAGAATCCAGAATAGCAAATCCGGCGCGGTAACTTGAAAGTAGCCAAATACGGGCTCCGCGAGGGATTGTTTGAGAGTTTCTGCAATAAACTTCATTATTGGTAATTTGCTGATGTTCGAGACGCGGATGTTGAGATAGACCAGTAGAGAGAGACGGAGGGTTTCATTGACGCTGGGAGGATGGGAAGGATAGTGTGTAGAGTGCAGTTGATGTTGGAATAAGACAAACAGGTCGTTATCAGTCGGTGCAATTACGTCCGGATTTACTCTGCCAATCTCAAAGTGTCGGATTAGGCGGCGAAAGACTTTTATATGGGACACCATCGACGGGTGGATTTTTGTTGACCAAGGTGCTGTGTTGAAGCGAGTGCCGAGTTGCGCCAGTGCAGGTGTATCATCTTTGTACTCGATCTCGTCGCCGTGGAAGATTTGTGATTCGTGCCGGACCTGGCGGCGGAACTCTGCTGACATTGGAAGGATCGGTGGCGCATTATATAGCGCCGCGATTTTGATGACACTCCTGATGGTGAATGGTTAGTAGGAGCCGGGTCTAGACAAAGGATTCCGGTGGCGCACTGGTATACTGTGGATAGCGTCAAGTGCTCCAGTACATCTAGCCCGCCCACTAGGGATATAAGTGTCTGCAGCCCATTCATATGGGCCTGTAAGGCCTGGAGGTCTGCGTTCTGGGCCTGTGCATAGGGCTCTTAATAAGCTGCATGCTGGACATATCGGGGACCACGCACCTCGATTGTCATGATTGCGCTCACAAGAAGCACCGTCGATCCCGCCACTGCTGTCTCATGATTTGCGAGGAGAACGTTTAAACTTTGGATGGCGCAGCCCTTGAAATGCAGCGAGTCTACTGTGGATTTCCGGACCACCTGGGAATCGACCCGATGGCGAGATTGGAGTGCCGCCTTATGACCGGCAGCAAGAAAAACAAAGGTCTGAAGTATAGCCGGTGAGGAGATCGCCTTCTGCCACCACCAGTCCCTCATCCGAGCACCCTCGATGGGATATGAAGAAGAGACAACATGGTCCCTGTCTGGCCAGCGTTCAGGACATGAACCTCACATGGCTAGCAGAAAGGGAGGAACGTACAGTGATGCAGGTATACACTCATTCGAGCTGTTATGGGTATGGAGCATGTGGAAAAGGGATCCACGTCTCCCTGGCCGTTGTTTGCAGTCACTAGCGAATCGCCCCATATTGTTGCATCGGGTGGAGACGCGGTTCTATGAGCTAGTTGACTTTGTTTTGAGACACGGATGGGAGCAGACTGGGAGATCTTTAAGCGATCTATCGAGGCTTGTTTCTTGCGCAGATGGGAGTTTCTGGAGAGAAAGGCCTTCTTCTGCCGACCTACTCCAAATGTCTGGGAGAGGTCGTTTAGAACATCAACGAACATAAACTCATGGGCGAGATGGGGAGAGGGCTCGGAGGAGGAGCCAGATGAGGAAGAGCTTGACCGAGAGTCCATTGCAGTAGGAGTAATAATGTGGCGGAAGCAGTGGATGTGGCATGGGGGCATGGGGAAGAACGGAGATCCCTCCTGAATCAGGGGCTGGCGATCAGGATTTGTCATGTCTGAGTCAGAGGCTGATAAGACACTGCTCAGCCTCAAAAAGCCAAGAGTTTTCAGTGTGTACGGAGTAACTGCTTGCCAGGCCTTGGAGAATGTTGGCCAGAAGCCCACAATGAACATGGGCGGGTCGTGCCCAACAACTTGGAAGTAGCTGAAGGGCGAGAGATTCTTCTGTCCCTTCGAATTGACGGTGCTGAGGAAGCCAACCGGCCGAGGCACAATCCCTGAGATCAGCAAGCGATAAGTTGTTGATCTTGGGTCGATCGGGGGCATATGGATCGATTTCATGGTGGTCTTGGGCCAGGCTTGCGCCATCATCGGGCACGCCGTCTCCAAACCTCCACTTGGGATAGGGGGATTCGGTCACTTCAACAGGTTTTAGTTGGTCAAAGTCCGGGCGTTGCGCTTCAGTCTGTGCAAAGTCGCCAAAGTCCTGGACGATCTGGTGATTTTTCTGAGCTGCCGCAGTATCACTTTCGGTAGTGTTGGCGACCGCAGCGGGAGATGCAGACGAAGGTCATGACGCCGCTCACTCCGCATGAATTGCACTTCCAGTCTCCGTCGCCGCCCGTGCAGTCTACTGGGAACAATGAGCACCCGGCTATGCCTGGCACGGGAGACGATCCGAGCTGGGAGTTGTTTATTGGTAATACTATTGGTGGGCTGAAACCTGGGGAGGTTCTGGACCTTGCCGCGCAGCTGGATGTTGGGTCTGCTATGTACTCGATGGATATGTAGACATGTTCTGTGGGTGCATTTTGCTTGGTCTTTATCAGTGGCTACTATGCGAGACCGAGCTACCCTTTTGGCACGGTAATAGCCCTAAAGCACTATTTCATCATAGGGTCGCTGTTTACCTTTATCTTAAGTCTCTCTACTGATGCTGTCTGCACTTGGATTACTCCCGTGAACTATCCTGTTTCAACATCGACGTGGCTTTAAAATGAACTCATTGTTCATGACACCTACATATCCACTACCTTAGAGAACAAGTTGACCAGTACCGTAAGCAGGGCCTCTGCGCAGCTTGCTCCGGTTACAGTCATCCACATTCAACAATCCAGTCAAGGCCATACCTCGTTGAAAATCCGCCAGTAGGCCCTGCAGAACATGCTTCGCCCCCTTTTTGCCCGCAATGCCCAACCCATAGATCACTGGGCGGCCAGCAAGGACCGCTTTAGCCCCTAAGCAGAGTGCCTTGATGATATCGGCCCCCGAGCGTATGCCGGAATCGAAGAGTACCGTTAGCTGGTCTCCAACCGCGTCTACAATCTCTGGGAGAACGTCTAAGGATCCGACTGCGCCATCTACCTGCCGGCCTTTGCTGGTGATTAGCGATGCGTTTCTTAATCCTCGTCCTAGTTAAACTCTCACCTCCGTGATTCGATACAATAATTCCATCACACCCATGTTGCAGCGCAAGCTTCGCATCCTCAACATGCTGAATCCCCTTAAGCACAATAGGGCCATCCCAGTTCTTGCGTATAAACGCGAGGTCCTCCCAAGTGTGCGCCTTGCCAGCAAATAGATCCGAAACCCACTCCCGCGAGGCCTGGACGATATCATCTTCGATCTTCTTCCCAGTCCTCCCTTCATACTTGGTTCGGAAGACCGGATCGCTAAAGCCAACTTGGTTGCCAATGCCCTGGAAAAAGGGTACATATCCTTCATCGAGGTCGCCGGCGCGCCAGGCAAGTGCCCATGTATCTAGGGTGATCACTAGAACCGAGAATCCACTTTCCTTTGCGCGCTTTAGGAGCGATAGTGTGACTTCTGAGTCGTGTGGCCAGTAGAGCTGAAACCATCTCTTACCATCTTTGTTGGCTGCTGCGATTTCTTCTATTGAGCTTGTGCTGGCCGTGCTCATGATGAATGGGACGTCGAGTTCCTGACATACTTCGGCCACGCCGGTGTCCTTGTCTTCGTGGAAGATACTCTGTACGCCCACTGGTGCCATGAGGATAGGGTTCGCGTATTTCTGACCGAAGAGCTCCACGGATACGTCTTGTGCGGACATCTACGGGTCCACGTCAGTATCAAGACCGAACAGCCCAGCGAAGTCCCGTGCATAACCTACATCACGCATCATTCTCGGAGTCCTGCAAGGTAATGAATCAGATCTATCATGAAAGATCAGGGCAGTAAAGTCAGTCTCGATACTCACAACTGCCATTGCTGAAAAGCAAGCCGATTATGATGCATGGTCCCCAGCTCCCCGGCGCCACCGGAGACATAGCTAAATGCGCGCGCGCCCAGTGCTCGACGTGCTTGATCTTCTAACCCGCGGAAGTCCGCAGTAACGCGTGTGGTGATGTCTGCTGTAAGCTCATTGTTGTAGATTCCGGTGATATAACCCGCGTAGTTCTGCGACATCGTGGAAAGTGAAGCCTTGTCGATGAAGATAACGCCATGTATCTACTGCCAGCCCCGCAATATATAAGCTCCCCCAGAATACCTCCAAGAGTCCTCCGAGGTCGGATCTATTTAATCGTCGATCCATTCTACCTCCGTGCGTTGTCCGTCATTCGGGGTCTTCCCGGCCTCGATGACCGGCAATTACCCGAGTTGAGTGATACAGAACCCCATATTCACTGTATATACCCTGGACCGGATTTGTATTAGAAGAACAAGGTATATAGAACGCTCAGACTAGATTGTTTCACTCGGCATTTATCCGGCACCTTCCACTGACAAGAGATTGTCGAGCTCACACACCAGAGGCCCCTTCTTCGGAGGCGAAGAATAACGATGCTCTGGTGGAAGCGCTGCAACCCATACCGAGGAGTCAAGATAGGCCTATTTATTAGTTACTATGTTGTACTAGTCAGTATAATGCGGCACTCAGCTTGACGCCAGGAAAGATATAAAAGTGCCCTAGTATGTTGCTAGTGGTTCGAGTGCCGGATCCTACCAAACTAAAGCCCGTCCAACACGATGATCCTAGACAGATAGTATGTTGATCTGCATCGACGAAAGCCTGCTTTATAGACCAGAACAGCTTGATGACTAGCAATGTGCACTACATCCCCTCTGGTCTGGGTGTGAACTTCATGGTACCTAGACTGAGAGGACAGCCAGAGCCCTTGTGGCGGGTGTGACCTTGATATCTTGTGAGCTAGATACTGGTGGTTATTACCTTCGTGACTACAGTCATCATATGGGGTCTTCTAGCTATGCGGCGCGTTCAGGGGTTTCCAACTAGATGAGCGATAGGGGCAAATAAATCAAGGCCTGTCACAGCTGCGGTTGATGATTTAAGGCAGTAGTAAGGCGTATCAATCTGGGATAGTGCGTGTCTGATCACTCCGCTACACTAATTCCTGATTGTGGTGTTTTCTAATCTCTATGAATTTGTATCTAAATACTAAAAGATAGATCATTTCAAATGACCAAGCTCAAAGGGAGTAGCCCTTCGCCCCCCTATTCTCAATTTACGCATCCACATCAGCGGTAGGGTAATCGATATACCCCCGCCGGAGCTCAGGAGCGTAGAATGTCTCAGAGTCATAAGCATTTACCTTCGCCCCGCGCTTGAATCTAGCGACAAGATCCGGCGTCGACAGAAACCCGCGACCAACTGCAACCACCGTGTCAAAGGCCGCATACTTCGTATCCACGGCCTCCCTAGCCGAGACCGCATCGTAGCCCCCGGCAACCACCACAGGAGTTTTGCCATCCCACTCCTTCAGAAGAAACTCAATCGAATCATGTCGATCAACATCATACCAGTTATCCACGCAGGCCTCGATGATATGCAGGTACGCAAGATCGAGGCCCTTCAACCTCCGTACCAGGTCCAGAAACTGCTCCACAGGCTGCACAGGCTTAACGCCCATGTAAGTGCTAAAGGGGCTGATACGAAATCCCACCCGGTCAACGCCCACAGCCTCAACAACAGCCCTTGCGACCTCAAAGCCAAATCGTGACCGGTTCGCGACAGATCCACCCCACCGGTCAGAGCGGTGGTTCATAGATTCCTGGAGAAACTCATCAACAAGATATCCGTTCCCACTGTGGATTTCCACCCCATCGAACCCAGCGACGATGGCATTCTTTGCCGCTTGCGCAAAATCTCGAATGCATTCCTGGATCTCCTCCTCGGACATCGCTTTCGGCGGCCCCGCGTCCTGGATCGGGATTGCACTGTCCTCCTGCCTCAAGGGGACAGCGCTGGGCGCCAATTGCGGAAAGCCCTTGTCGGCTGTCCGGCCGGCCCCGTTCAACTGGAGGAAAATGTAGCATCCCTTTGCATGCACGGCATCTGTGACCTTTCTCCACGCGTCGATGTGCGCTTGCGTGTAGATACCCGTGTTGTTTGGGTACCCCACGTGCGTCTCGGAGACGCCGGTGTTTTCTGTGATCAGAAGGGTTCCTGGTGTGTGGGAGCGTTGGGCATAGTACTCTGTCATGTAGGGGAGCGGCGTGTGGGCTGTGTCGGCGCGGAAGCGGGTCATCGGGGCCATGGCAATTCGGTGTCGGAGCTGGAGCTGACCCAGCTTGAGAGGTTGGAAGAGCTTTGTGTCGGACATGGTGATGGGAAAGAGCTTTGTAGATGGTGAGGGTGAAGTACGTGTGGTATAGAAACGGCGGTTAAAGATGATGAAGATTAAGGACGTGTAGTTTCGAGTTCACTAAGTGAGGCTTATATAGCTTTCCTCATCGCAGCTCCCATGGAAATCTTACATAGTTGTACACTGCTCGGTGCATCATCCAATATCATTATTAATTCCTTGTTGGGGTCGGTAGCCGCTTTCAGTGGGATATATTGGAGTAAAGGCTCCGTTGGAGACAATATTACAAATCATCTATGTCATTCTGACGGTGGAGTAGAAGTACATGTTTCCTGCCTAAGATCTTTATTTTGAACCCAATAAGCCTGCTAAAATCTACCTGGGCCAACAGTGCTATTTATTTCGTTCTTTAACCCCTCCTCGATCCATCCACAGCCAAATCCATCTCAACAGGATCGACCAGCAGCAACGATGACCGGCATCAAACCTCTAACCCTCCACGCCCACTCCACAGGGCCTAATCCCTACAAAGTCGCCATCGTCCTCGAGTTTCTCAACCTCCCTTACACGGTCAAACTCTGGACTTTCGGCTCAGACGAGCACGGCGTCAAGGGCCCCAAATTCCTCGCAATAAACCCAAACGGGCGCGTCCCGGCTCTAGAGGACCCGAACACCTCGATTACCAGCTGGGAGAGCATGGCATGCATCAACTACCTTCTGCGAGTCTACGACAAAGACAGGAAGCTCAGCGCGCGGCCCGAGCAGGGCGAAAGGGGTCAAGTGGAGATCGACACATGGGTGAGCTTCCTTGTGAGTACAATGGGCCCAATGATTGGGCAGTGCAATTGGTTCCGGCACTACAACGAGGTGAAGAACGAGGACGCGTATAAACGGTATGAGGCGCAGGCCTATAGGTGCTTTGGGGTGTTGGAGGGCCAAATCAAAAGTCATGACGGCCCGTGGATTGTTGAGGGCAATGAGCCCAGTGTTGTCGATCTACACTTTGAACCATGGGTGAGGCAGTACGAGTTTGCGGGGCTGGACTTGAAGGACTATCCCGGCGTCAAGGAGTGGCTGGGGAGAATTCAGGCAAGACCGGAGCTTGTGAGGGGCTATGAGAAGGTGAAGGCTGGCGAAGAACAGTAGGAAGGTTCAAATCTCTAGGGATATCTCATAGATGACATAGTAACTTCAGCCTCTTGACTTTTATCTACACCTAGCCAATAGTTAACCGTACTAGGACGGCTATTACTATAACAAAACCTGCAGACATAGCCAAACTATCCTATAATCATATCCTCCATGGTAGGTATACGCACCGTGATAGTAGTAACTACGAAAGACAAAAGTGCATAAAGTAGGTACTCACTAGTCATAACCCTGATTTCTTAATCCTTAACCTACATCATATTCGTACAATAGGTCTCAAAGCTGGGAAAGAGAATTACCCTCCAAGGACTCGTGCGTTGGAGAAACTCGCGGGCGGATAGCTGACGACCATCAGATCATGACCCTCTTCTCGCCCATTTGGTGTGGCCCTCTCAGGTGATATTTCGTGGTTATTTGGGGTATGGTCCGTTGTAGGAAATTTGGAGAAGAGGAAATTGGAGAAGGGCTGGAAGCGTGTGGAGACGTGGAGTACCTAGAGTGACATCTTCGACTCAATTCCGATGCCAACAACCATGGAACGGCAGTCACGACGATCAAATCTACTCGGAACTACGCCATAGCAGCCCAACTACACCCCCCTGCGTCAACGCCACGTCGCTTGTTCTGCTATCGGTATCTATATAGAACTAGAGAACCGTCCCAACCTCACAAAGACTAGCAATCTCCAAGCCAACCCTTGTCCATACCTACATCCCCCAATTATGGCATCGAACAAACCGCCAAGTCGCATCCTCGGAGGCCTCAACGAAGTCTGCATCGTAACACCCAATCTCTACAAAACACTCGATAATCTCGGGCGCCTCGGCCTCGGCCCATTCCGCGTCTTCAGATTTAACTCCACCACAGTCCCCAAACAGCAACTCCGCGACAAAGAAGGATCCGATCTCTTTGAAGTTCTCGCTGCCTTTTCCCAGCCCCCTGATGACCAGGGACCAGTCATGGAAATTATGCAGCCTGTCAAAGGCCAGTCCATTATGCAAGACTACTTGGACACGCATAACAACCAGGAGGGAGTCCAGCATCTTGCCTTTAGAATGCATGACCTGCCGATGGCGGAGCGAAAGAGGGTTATGAAGGACCAGGGGTTTGAGCCCGTGATGCAAGGATGGTGGAAGGGGAAGAAGGGGGAAGCAAATTTTGTGTACTTTGACACCGTCGACAAGGGACTTGCGACGTGTTTTGAGACAATTGAGTTCTCGGAGGATTGGGAGGAGCCTGAATGCGAATACTATCCGAGGTCACCAGTCAACAGTTAAGCGGCATGTTGCTTGTGAATATGCAATCTCGTGTTATGCAGGGATCGAGGCCAGTGGAAGAGGTCATGTCGACAGTCATAGAATAAAGAGCCTACACCTGTACAATATCGCGAGCATCAGTGGTTCTTGGACCGGGAGTTGGGTGGTCTGCCTATATAGCATAACTTAGACCAGCTTGAAATTGATAGTAGTGGAAGGAACGATGTGTATTCTCCGCTAAAACTAGTCAGAATCCTGTTTGCTATTATAGCACAGTGGTGCACCACAGAAAACCACTTCGCTTACGCATAGATTGGCTGCAATGTCCTGATAGATACGGCATGTGAGGATTGTCATTAGAGCAATAGGGGCAGCTGGTCACAAGCTGGATAAAAGCTTACTGATTACGCCCTTTCCGACCTTCTTCGTTACTCCCCCCTACCTCCCGCTCTTCAACGGCCATTCATTCTTGTGCGACAGTATGTAGACCAAGTACAAGGTCTATTCGTCAGCTAGAGCAATTCACTTCTGAGTAACAACAATCAACGAAACTTCCAAGCTCTCCCTCGGCTTGACATCCTCCCCGGCACGCGTATTCAAGAACGACGAATGGACCATATCTATACCGAATTATGTCTAGTTAGTCCCTCCGACAATCCCATAAGACCGCTTTCCAGAAGGCGCAAGCATAACATACAAGGAACACTCCCTCCCTCACCACCATGCTCCACAGCCTCCGAGTCATAGTTCACAAACACCAACATCTCTTCTGGACTCTGTCCACTAATCCAATACCACTTCTGTGAGGGGTCATACTGCAGATAGTATATCTCGCCGGCATATTCTCTGGACGCTCGATCCGCGCGTATGAGGTCTGGTTTGTGGATGGAGGCGTAGTCGCACATTGCGAGAGGCTGTGCGTCGGCTGTATGGAGGAGAGATCGCCAGCAGTTGAGGATGCGGACTCGGTAGGTTTCTCCGTCTGAGTATTTCTTGTATTCAGACGGGGTGAGGTGGCGGCGGAGGCGAGCTGGGCCGGATGTTTCGGTTAGGTCTGGCGAAGGATGTAGGATTTGGTTAATGACGGGACGTTATACAGCGATTCACGATAGGGGCAGGGGCAGATATGAGTTACCGGTGTGCGGCACAACAACAGGCTGTTGTGGGTTCTCAAATGAGCCGCCGTCTCTGGATACTTGCATGGTTTCTTTGGATTGCTCTCGCGTTGTCTTGCGATACTGGAGATAGTTCATTATCAGCAGGCTGCCGACATTGCTTCTGGATATCTGCGGTGAATACACGGTAGTTATAACACAGCACCTCTTCTGCAGCCAGATGGCTCTTGATAAATGCTCGAACCTGTTCAAGATGAGCATACACCTGCTCATCAGTGGGCCGGTAAAGACCGGATCTGAGACTATTCAACGGCGGATGCTTGAGCAAAACAAACCCATCCTGGTCAAGATTGAGCTGATCCTCCTGACCACGAAGATCCTGAATTTCGATATGATCATGCGTAGTGTAGTGGATGTTTGTTCGGGAACTCTCTTCGCTGACACTTAAAGGGCCTGAGAAGTAGTACGGTTTTTCGCTGTGATATAGGTCAATTTTGCTCAGGTGGTCAAAGGAACATTTGAAGGTTGGGCAGTTCTCGCCCAGTAAAAAAAGGTGAGAGGACATGGTGCTGTTTAGAGCTAGGTGGATTGGTCAATTTGACTGGCTCCGTTGGTCTTCTTATATTTCGACTTTGACTTCGATGTTATATACATAACATACCAGAAGAGCTACATGAGTAGACTCGATCTTAGTTTAGTGACACGATATCGCTTAGAGGTAGATATGGGCAGATAGGATGCGGCAGTTATATGAGTGATTTTCCTCTGCTATACATTCCTCGAGTACGATGGAACGTTACTGACACAATATCACCCGGAGGTGGTAGTGGTAGAGGGATTACGAGCGTTATATGAGTGATATAATACCGCCACATATCTCTTGAGTGCGATTGAGCCTCGTCCGATGGATCCGTGTCAGACAGTTTACGCAACTACTGAACACAAGGAATAAGCACGGATACAGTTCCCGGACATCGGCTTAAACTAAGCAGACCATTCCGATTAGCCTCACCCAGGGCATTCGAACGTTGCTATATAAGACTGCCCCATAGACAGTCGAACCCAGACACCTGAACGTTGCATCATTTCTTCCTTCAGTCGTGAGCGCTCAGTATACCTTGATTTACACTCAGTTTCCAGGCCGCATGTTGAAGCATTCTCAAATCACTACTCTCTGACTACACCGCACCAATGCAGGTTGTCATCACCCCAAAGCCCCAGCCCTGGAAGGCATTTCTAAGCACTGGGGAGACCGAAAATGGAAAGAATGTTATGACCGAAGGCATTCGTATTCTCTACCATGCTGATTATTCCCCTATGGGAGGTTAACGCGAGTATGGTAGTCCCTTTGCTCAGAACAGTATACACTCTGAGACTGAAAGCTGACTATAAACAGAAACCTGGTTGGCGGCCGGCGTTTTACTAAGAATGAATATATGCGAGGGAATGTTGTTTAAGATCCTCTGTTTCGCAGAGACGTAGCTGGCGAGACTGTCTGTTCTCTTGTGGGGTTCAACCAATATTTCTGTATTGATACCAGCATTATGTTACAAATAATGGACGTATCCCTTTTGATATTGACAGACCTGACCGTGTCCTAGAAAGAAGTTAAGGAGAGTGTTCATCTCTAGTCCCCTACCCTCCACAGAAACGTATACCAACATGGGATTGCTGCTCATCTGCTGAGACCAACGCCTGTGACCAAGTGTAAGCAGCCGTCAGCAAAATGCAGTGTATAGCCCGAGATTGAAGCTGACATCTTCTCGTCGTTATAAAGTGTACCTGGTTATAAGATGAAGGATATTCAAAAGTGCTATTAGAGCTTGTTATGAGAGCATGACTTGGCCATTACCTCAAGGATTTAAGGATGATTTTCAGCTCGTTCTGTTCAATCATATTAAAGTTAGGTTGTACAGGGTATGTCCCGGCCATAATTTAAAATTTAAGCTGATCTCACGGTATTCGCTCGGTAAAAATCGATACATCTGTGGCTGATTCGCAACAGTGAAAAGGGCACGTCTGAATATTGATCATGGGATTCATTTGCCTCCAGATAAGAGCACTTACCTTTAACCGTGATTTGTCAAAGCTCTTAAAGAGCTTTCATGGAAAGGCTGTGGCAGGAGGGGAGTTAGAAGCTGACCCTTGGACACTTGAGCTCAAGAGCTAATGTTACACAAGTGAGACAACGTTTGCTCTACCTCACTAGTTATCATGAAAGCTATTGGACATGTGCTGGCCTCTCGATGATATCCACGTCAGGCGCCGCGGGGTCATGCATGGACCCTTCATCTATCTCCGCGCAGTGCGTATGAAAAGGGTCAAGCAGCAGGACCTACTGAGCAAATACCCTGGTAGACCTCCAGATAGATGGTACTCAGTTTCGACCTCGCGGCTCCCATGTAACCGTTAGATAGAGCCAGCTCCTAAGGGAGGCAAGAGCCCTTCTATCACGTAGCAAAGTGTCACGGCGAAGGATAAAACCAAGAAGGTTCCCAAGACCCCGCACATCGACCCCAGAAGAGATATGTAACCTCTGCTTATCCACCTGAGATGACACCTCTAAAGCAACTGCATGACTTCTGACACTGAGGGAAATTCACTGCTGGAACCATCCGATTCCATGCAATGTTTTGAATCGGATACTTGTCTGTGACGGTATAATGGGCCACTATAATGCATCCTGTCCACAATGGAGGGCTCTCAGTCATAGCCTTGCCCGGAAGTTCCATGCTTGGTCAAATAGAAGCTACCACGCCAGTGGAAGATTTTAGCTCACAATCTCACCATTGTCTCCAAATACTGACGTCCCTGACCAGAAGTTCAAGATGGAAACTCCCTTCCCCTGGCTTCTCTTCTCTGGAACGGTGATTTTTCTGATAACCAGGGCAATCTACCGAGTATGCCTCCACCCCTTGAGCAAAATACCAGGCCCAAAGCTAGCAGCAACCAGCTACTTGTACGAATTCTACTACGACATATGTATCGGCGGACGCTTTCTGTTTGAAATCGAGAACATGCACCGCCAGTACGGTAGGGTTTACCCTCTTAACTCTTCACATGAGACCTCTAATACCGGTAGGCCCAATCGTGCGCATTAATCCTCATGAGATCTCAATCAGTGATCCCTCGTTCTACGACGAGATCTATGCGCCATCTAGCCGGCGCCGCGATCGGGACCCTAAGTGGGTTCCTGGACTCTCTCTTCCAACCTCAATGATAGCAACTGTGAACCACGACCTCCACCGGTCCCGACGCGCCATACCCAGCAATTTCTTCTCAAAGCGATCGGTTATCGATCTAACACCGATGATCGAGGAGCGCATTAGAGCACTGATCCAGATATTCGAGGACTTCCGCCAGTCGCAACGCCCAGTGCAACTTGACAACGCATTTGCCGCCCTTACTGCTGATATCATTACCTACTATAGCTACGGCAAGCTGTGGGGGTTCGTCGAAGACGCCGACTTTCGCAGTGATGTTCGGCGCTCGGTGAGTGAAACCAGTCGGTTCTGTCATGTCAACAGGTTGTTCCCATTTATTCCGCCTTTGATTCGCCTATCTCCGAAATGGTTGAAGCGGCGCATATTGTCAGGCAAGAGCAGCTTGATAGACTTTCAGGAATCAGTCTTTGAAGCGGGCGCGCAGTCGACAGAGCCTAGTGGCACTGAAAAGTCTGAGCTTACCCAGGCTGGTCGCACAATATTCCATAAGCTGAATGACCCTACTCTGCCTGCAGCCGAGCGAAGCAAGCAGCGGCTGGAAGAAGAGAGTTTGTTCCTGCTGGGCGCGGGGACGGAGACTACAGGGAGCACCTTGACGGTGGCGGCCTACTATGTCTACCAAGATCCAGTTATGCTTGGTCGCCTCCGCGCAGAGCTGAAGCCGGTCCTGCCGAGATTGTCATCTTCATGTGCTTGGTCAGAGCTCGAGCAGCTTCCTTACCTGGTCAGTTCTCCACCAAGCTGCTATTATGCCCCGGTCCGCTACTGACGGCTCTACCTATAACAGACCGCAGTCCTCAACGAATCCCTCCGTGTCACAACACCGATCCTGTCTCGCACTCCCCGAGTAGCTCCTGATGAGACACTGATCTACAAGGGATACACCATCCCACCATGCGTACGTTTACGTATCCACCATGAGCGGGTAGCCTCTATTGACCTTTATGAATACAGACCTCCATGAGCACCTCCAGCTATTTTGTACACCGTAACCCCCTCGTCTTCCCCGATCCCGACAAATTCGATCCCAACCGCTGGATACACTCCGAAGGTAGCGAGAAACTCGATCGCCACTTGACCGCGTTCGGGAGAGGAAGTGGAATGTGCCTAGGCATCAAGTTTGTCTCCCCTAGTTCGTTCGCCGGTCTTCATCCCGCAAGGCTCTTTCTAGTCACTCTGGGCTAACTACTGCTGGCGCATCTAGTCTGGCGTACGCTGAGCTATACATGGCCCTCGCCTATATCTTTCGCTTTGTCGACTTGGAAATATGCAATACTGGGCCTAGGGATATGGATGTCACGCGCGAATATATTATTGGTATCACGGAGCACGGTGAGCGGCGTGCTTTTGCGAAGGTTATAAGGATACTAGAGGAGTAATGTTCGGACTTATGTATGTGGTGGAGGTGATACTATGTTTCCCGTGGTAGAAGGGTAGCATGGCGGTTGTTTCATCTATGGTTGGCCTACAACGTTATTGGCCTATACGGAGAAACAGCACATAATAACTGGAGGCCGCACAACTCGCATCCTGTCGTAGTAGGGTATCCGCTGATCGTGATCGCTGACTTTTGGACCCCTTTATCTAACAATAGGGTACTACTGCTACCAAGGGGGTTATGAAAAACTAATATCAATGCATAGTTCAACGGCTGCTCTCCACGCTTATTCTTGGAAAGCAACGCCCTGCCAGTACGTATTAAGCGCAATCAAAATTCTCGGCCAACATACAGCCTCGCCGCGCTAGGAGATGCCAGATAGTACCTGAGCACTCCGAGCAAACTAAACGATCATCACCCCTAGCAGGTATAGCAAGGCCAGAAATTCTCTATATACGCATCCCAACGCGGCATCGTCCAGCAGCCATTGTACCCCCTCACAGCACCCACGTAATTGTTCCAACAATCGCGCCCTTGAGGACCATAGAAGTTTACCTGGTGGTCACCTTCGCCGACAATAAAGGCAGACCTTGCCTGCCAGTTCGAAAAGTTGTAGCAGAGGCCGTTTTGAGGGTTTTGAACCTGCCGATCAAAGGAGGCCTGGACGCAGCCGGTTTCCAAGTAGGAGTTGATGTATTGGATGCTGGCTCGTTTGTTCAGATCGCCGGTATTGATGCTGGTGCGGCTGGAGGAGCTGCGGGACTGGAGGCTCCAGTAAGTCTTGTTTGAGGCCTCAACTAGATGCGCCGAGCTGGTGCCGTAGTCGTTTGTGAGGAGGTAGGAGGGGTCGCTGAGGAGGTCGGGGTGATCGAAGTACCAGAGGTAGGAGGGGTACAGAATGCGTTCTTCGTCGGTTGGGCGGTATAATTCCAGCTGGGCTTGTATGTTAGCGCCGCGTTTATTCTATTTGAGGTGTCAAGGGGAGGCGGGGAGAGCAACAATCTCAGGGTCGTATTCATTTGTTGGCGATTGGAGGGAAGACACCTCGGCCGGAACAGAGAGTGCTACACAAGTAGAGACTGCGCACAAGCCAGCGCCTAGAAGCGTGATTCTCAGAAGGAACTCCATGGCGGCTTCAAAGTGATAGTAGTTAAGAATCTTGTCGCAGGGCTGCTGGTCTGATCCCTTGTTGAAAATGTGAGGGAAACTCGAGGAACCAAGTGCCTTTTAAGATTGTTCAATCCCCGACTGACCAGTATCGGGATTTGGTATTTTGCTTGCATTCTCCTCTACTTCTCTTGGTACATCACGCCTCTTCTTCCTCATACAGCTTTGAGATTGAGGTTCAAATACGCCAAGTCTCGTCTCGGCCATACAAGAGACGTTCCTGATGTTCTTAAAGGGGGCGGAGATATCTCTAAGAATGTATCTCTGCAGGGTATATTACCGGACCCTAATTGATAGGGTGTGGTAGGCGCTACTGATGAGGCTATGAGTAAGGATACATACAAACCCCGAAGTGCTCTGATCCGGGGTTTGCCATAAGGCCTTGGCAGTCGAATCACAGCGGGAGCCTCGTGGGATTGCAAACATGCCCAGGTTGGAATTGCCTCCCAAGCTGCATTCTAGGACATTATTCCAGCCTTTAGATAGCTTGGTAATATGCTGATTCATTCTTCGTTCAGTCCTGGACAGCATTTTGATTTGTTGGAGAACCCAAAGACAGCGACCTTCATGATACAGCAATATATCCTATGCTGCCTGGTGATATCCGATATATGCTACATATCTGTAAGGTCAGAGTAGTTACGGTAAGCGCACCTGCAACCTGACCTGCTTGAATTATGTCCACACGCTTAGGGACTAGTATGAAAGAGTCCAATTTCCTTCATACGCGCAACGGGGCCCTTGCATAGGATAGTCATGCGTCGATAGCAGGCGAGTTCCACTTCTTCTATCTTTTTCCTACTAATGTACGAGATCTTTACAAGTAGGCGGCAGTAGCGAAGTCATTAGTTCTTATTAAGTATCGAATTCTCATGGGATAAATACAGAATTCAACTGAAGCAAAAAGACAATAAAGCAGTGTAGTGTCCCAAAGCAATCAATCAAACCTAGCAAGTCGAAAAAAAAAAAAGAAAGCTCTCATACACCCGCTAACCCAAAACTCATCCGTACACCATTCGTTCAATTCGTATCGTTATGGTCCTTTGAGGACAGCAGCTGCGCCCCTCAAGAAGTCGATTACTGAATCGTAATCTTCCTCGAAACCGGCGCCGCAGCCTTGGGCACGACAAGCGAAAGAATGCCATCCTTCAAACTAGCCCGGACACCATCCTGGTCCACACGAGCCGGGAAGGTGAACGTGCGCTGGAACTCGCCGATAGAGCGTTCGCTCGCCCAGTAGCGAGGCTTGTTGTTGTTGTTCTTGGAAACTTGCTTTTCGGCGGCTTTGGATTCGGTGACCTCGGTGCTGCTTCCTCCAGCCTGACTCTGGGCTTGAGCATCTTGCTGCTGATTCTCGGTAGTAGCGGAATCGTCAGTGCCGGAGCTGTACTGGTACTGGCGCTCAGAACGGCCCTTGATGACTAGGGTCTGTGGGTCGGTGAATTGAATGTCGATGTCCTTTTGGGCGATGCCGGGGAGTTCACCGTCTAGGTGGTAGGCATCGTTGGACTCGCGGACATCGAAGCTAGGAGTGAAGGTGCGAACTGTGGGCTTGCTCCGGCGCTGGCCATTGCGGGAGCGGTGGGTGTCGTAGTCGTCCAGGAGAGTGAAGAGGGGAGACCAGTCGTCGCTAGGGAAGGGGAAGGTTTGGAAGAGAGACATTGTGATTGAGTTGGTTTATTCGAGAGATGATTTATTCGAAGAGGTTGTATTGGAAGATGGTGGATTGCTTGAGAGCTTGTTTGGTAGATGAGTTGTTCTTGTTTGCGATGTGATGATGGACAGACGAGGCCTCAAGGGCTCCTATATACCTCGCGTAAGATATTCTCGATACTACTAGATTACCAGCTGCTGTATCAGCCAGAAAATGGTGGAGGATTCCAGATGGATGATAATATGCGCTCGTATGCTCGAGTGCTTTCTCGCGCTTTCGATCATGTCACATGACCGTCCAATTTATCAGCCAATCATCGCTTAGCTTTAGTATACAGCTGGCTACAAGCTGGAGAAAACAGGGCTTCCTGGCTAATTAGCTGTGTTTGGGCTATAATTAACTATCTTGATGGATTATTCGTGAGTTTCTTATGTACTAGAGTTGTCGTCCGGGTTCCAGGACGTACGCGCACTGGATAAGCTAGAAAGTCGCGTAGTGCGCTGGAACAACTACCTAAGTGCATTCATCATTACAGATCAAGGGTCGAAATACTGTAGGGATCGTATAGATATCCATCTTTGATATGCCCAATGCAAGTTATTATTGGGAATTGTCTTGGAGAACAAAATCCATGACCGCTGGTGTTCCAGCAGACTTCAGCTGTACAATCGCAGCGGCGGACAAGTATATAAACTGCCTTAGGAGTGGCATCTGTTTTATATCGATTGATATTTTATGGGCGGTGCCATGTGCTGCTTATCCCTTACAGAGGTCCAATATTTTGTGATTACAATATTTGATTAGTATGCTCCGCTAGCACCCCTAGTCTCTGTATAAGATCGACATGTTTGCGCTAGCGTCCGCAGTCTAAACGGCCCCCTAGCTTGGCTTTGTGTTTACTTTGGCCATCTAGCCTATCAGTACTCACCATCCAAGCTCAAAGGCCGGCGTGTGGTTCCTGGCTACCTCAGATCAAGTTTCCACCGGGTCCAGGGAGTGCGGCGGAGCTGTGAGATCGACATATTGTCTTGCCGACGGCAAATGAGCGCGTAGCTGCGGCCACAGGAGAATGGAAAAAAGTGCTAGACATCTCTCTAATTGCTCTAAGCCAAGCTTTGTAAGCTTGCTAATCACTCCACTTTCCAGGTTGTACGTCGAGTAGTGTTGAGGGATTCTGCTACATGCTTAGCGATGCAGTAGGGAAGTCATAATCCTATACACCCAAGCCCATGTGGACCAGATATCTGTTCTGATGTCACTGGTGAAAGCGCTCCTAGATTAGCAGGGAAGTTGACCCCTTCCAGGGTTTTGGCATCTCCAATTGCTCAAGCCGCACACTTGATAGCCATGATAGACTGCTACTGTGAGGTATAAATACCAGTGTGTCTCGCAACCAAGTTCAGCAGCAACCACAAACAGGCATCAAATCTATTTCACAGGGCTACAGTACATCAACGCCAATAACTGTGCCTAACAAAAGGTGGGTGCTCGCATTCCTGCTCACACAATCCCATCCTCTATGCCATGCCATGGTACACTGACACCTTCTAGGAATTCAAAAATGTTCACCAAGCTCTCAGCCCTCGCTCTACTCGCATCCACACAGCTCGCACTCGCCGACCCCATCCTCCGAATCGGCTACTTCACCGGCCTCGCACCCAGCCTCCCCGGGCCCGAACCAACAATAGCATGTGCCTTCTTCGCACGGCTCGACGATAGCGGCAGCAGCGCAACACCAACCTATATCTCGAACGGTGGCGAAGAGCCTACAGACGACTGTCCCTTTTGGGAGAACGCTCTGTTCTGCGACAGATGGGGGTGTCCATTCGAGATGACATTCGCCGATGTTATTGATGTTGTTGTCCAGTCGGACAAACATGACGATGGTTCGCTCTCGGTTACCGCTACGGGGTTAGGTGGTGGGAGCAAGACAGTCTCTTGTCCTAAGGACGTGCAGACGATCATCGAGACGGATTTTGGGACTACGTATCAGACTTGGTCGTGTGATTTTACGGGACTCTAAGTTGTGGGTGCTGAAAGTCGCTACTGCGTCAGGGCGTAGCTATTGAGGTGGGTAGTCCATACACCATTATAGGAACTTCTGGATCTACCTCTAGAGGCCGGGTGAGTGTGACAAGTACCTTGGATGTATGCCGATTTGCATTACTTCTATATCAGGGCGTTTCAACAGCCAAACACAGCCGGGCGAGTAAAGGAATGGCTCTCAACAGCTTTGCCATGGTTTATTCTGTCCTTTTTGAAGATTATATTTCCGATCAGTTCCTCCTCAAGTAGTAGTTATGTTCATGCAATTCTGTCAAGATTGTAGTACGCCATTTGACAGTGGAAAACTGGCGCTATTCAGTGTCGAGCTAAACAAGGCTCCGATAGACTGAAATGCGGAGGTTAGGCTCGATGATAGTTCGGTTTTAGTAACTATCGATTTTTTGATTCATGCTTACGAATGACCGTAGAGTGACATGGTAAAGGTAGTTATCAGGCATAGTAAGCGTGATATAGATGAGATAAAAGCAGAGTGGGATTTTTCAAGAAGATCCTCGATATAGTCAGCTATGGGTATTAGAATATACCTTCAACAACTCCCCTCTCCCTCAAGCTGAACCCGTTGGGAGACGCAGTGCAAAGCATTGATAAGGAGGTGGCTTCATGGCATTATGTCGAGGAGAATCAAACACTTACACACTAAACTTGCCACCAAGCTTGATTTCAAGCATATGCTAGTGTCTCTCATTGCCACTTTTCTTTAACTCCTGCTTGTCTATCGCCATGGCAGATACGGCTTGTCGAACACAATCACAGAGTATTCGCGAGGCGGTTTACCTAGCAGTGGTAACTTGTCAACAGGGAGCTACAGCGTAATAAAAATACTCAAAGTCTCAAACAATCATTCATACTGAAAGTTAGTTAGATAGATGGAGTCCGCTCTACGATTCAGCTACAACAAAGCAAAACAACTCGAACAGGGAGTATCCTTGTGAAATGCATCGATATAGTAAACCCCGCACAACGAACCGATTGGTTCCTTATTCTAGAATTCTAACAGACCAGTCATTATACAGCTTACTCTATGAATCGAGGATATCCAAATTGATCAAATAATTAGAACAAGAAAGCCTTTCCTCAATCTATTGAGGCTGACATGGCCCTTCCTGCTGTTGACAAGCAATGACTTGCGGAAATATATATAACCCCGCTACTCCGGCATTTAACTGTTGAGCCATCTGCCACCCACACACCGACTCTCCTGAGATCCAGAGAACGGGTTATTCTCTGTACTACGGTCATTTTCCAAGATATTTCTGCGTTCTGAGGCGAAACACCCAAGGTCTCATTCCATGATCTGTAGCGTCGCATTTTTGGTCCAGCGTAGCCTCCAGTACAGCACAGCACATCGGAAACCCGTTCCGAGTCCTCAATAATTTCTGGAACGCCACCTGCCTCACCAGTTTCCCTCTGCAAACTCAAGCCAAACAATCACTGGTCGCGGTCGCGTGAAGACCAAACAAGCCTGTACCATGGTACCATGGTTTCTCTTGGATGTGTGTCCTGCGGAATTTGGATTTCTTTCAGCCATCTCAACAGTCCTGAGTCGACACAGAAAGTACGGAGAAACCTGGATTGCCAAGACCAATGGCGTCACGGCAATCATATCCGGAAATTCCCCCATGCGGTAATTCGCCCTTCGGTCCGCGGTTCGATCCTTTGTCTTCAGCTGATGTTGGCTTGGAGGCTTGGAGGCTGGAGCTAGCCTGGAGCTCAGCTGTTGACTAGTGCTTACGGAGTTTCACACAGAATGAAGGAATGAAGGATGGTTGAGCGAGAGATCCAACACTGCAGGTTGAATACTTTCATCAATTGTAAATTGTAAGATGTAAAAAAAGAGAGTCTTTAGGCATGCATATACATCCAGTCCATTATGTACCGTTCCTTCCTATCCCATCCATCAAACAGCAGTGTAGCAACAACAGCAAGAAAGGTATAGTTATAGTTACTCAAAACAAATCAAGCCACAAATCACCCCGCTTACAGAGCAGCAACAACACCCATCACGCCCATGATACCGGCGACACCCATGAACGGCGTCGCGTAGGCAGCCATGTCGTCGGAGTCGGTCTCCTCGGCGTTCTCATCGTCGCTGTTGTCATCCGATGGCTCGGGAGTGGTGGTAGTCTCGACCTCGGTGGTGGTCGTTGTCTCCTGGCCGTCCTCACCGGTTGTGGTGGTCTCAATGGCCGTGGTGGTGGTGACAGGGGTGGAGGTCTCGTCGTCGTCGAGGGCGGAGGTGATGCTCTCAAAGGCGGAGGACCACTCGTCGGAGCGGGTGGAGAAGGCGCTCTCGCCCTCGGAGTAGATGGAGGACCAGGCGGACTCGACGTCGGAGGCCTCGCCGGTGGCCCAGGTTGAGGCGTCGGAGGCGACGGACTCAACCCATGAGGAGATGTCGGTGGGGAGGGAGCCGATGGAGTCGGTGATGGAGTCGAAGATGGTCTCAGCGGCGGTGGGGATGTCACCGATGGAGTCGGAGATGTCGTTGATGATGTCGCCAATGTTGTCGCCGATGGAATCGTCGTTGTTGTTGTCCTGGGCGAGGCCGAGGGTGGCGAGGAGGAGAGGAGCGGTGAGGATGTACTTCATTATGGCGGTTGTTTGTGTGTTTGTTTGTTTGTTTGGGAATGTCAAAGAGGATTGATTGTGTGTGGTAGGTCTGGACTGATAAAGACAGGCAGAGAGGAGGAAAAGGGGGAGATTTATAAGTGATAAGGGGCACCGCCACGGCAGTCTAAGCCCTGTTCCCCAAGTTCCCAACAGTGTTTCCAGTGTTTCCACTTTCCACTGAAATGGCGCAGGGCTTGATGTGGAGAAGGGGAAATTGCAGCGTCAGCCCAGCGCAGACCGCCGATCGTCTAATTTTAGCGAATGATGATTCCCTTTCTACCATCTTCGCTGGAATGACGTTGCGCCACTGCTGAATGTGAAAATGATGTATTATGGCATAATAAGAGAGCAATCTAGTTGGATATTAGCTCATTGGCAGCGCCTTAGCATCTACACTACAGACACTATCCCAACCGAGGTCGCCACTCTATTCGTGAACCATGGATTAAGGCATGCATTGTGCGACTAGTCAGCACTATGCGCTGCATAACAAAATGTGGTTGCCTGGAATGATCTCACTGCAGCTGCTGTGCACCATCCACCAACTCTTGTTTCTCTTGTTTCTCTTGTGTCCAGGCTGATCCTTTTCATTTACAGTCCAGAATACCTCCACTCGCCAAGAGGCCGAGCATGGGAGATCAGGAATCTCGCCGCGAAGCAGCAGGCTGACAACCACACGAACCCCAAATCTGATACATCCTACGGCAAATGACGCGGCCTGCACTCAGCCTTCTTTGTTGGATTATTGTTGGCGGCCAGCCCTACAAATCATCACTGGATCAATCTGGTGGACCTCTCATTCATGATTTGCTAACTGCATCTGGACTGTTGCTGCGCCGAGCCTGCTGCACCTTGGTAACTGCTTGACCGTCACAGCTCTTTTTCGTCCTTTTGCGTGGCCGACTTGCCCAATGCCTTAATGATACGCACCCCGTCATCCAGTGCCGCCCCAGACCAGAAGCGGCGCTCCGAGTCCAGCGTTGCTTCATGAAGCACATCGTCGGATTGCGGGGAAGGCGGATCGGTGGCGCTAGTGTAAACACTGACTCGATCGCGGAATCGCACCCGAAGCTTACCTCGCGGCGGACTGCCTCCAGTCGCCGACGCCTGCAGATATCCCTTGCGGACCGCATAGCGTGTGGCCTCTTCGCGCCGCAGCGTGCTGCTCAGGATCTTGCTCAGCCCCGTGCTGACCGCAAATCGCATCCCGAGGAACGCCCATTCGGCGAGAAGGATTGTCAACAAAAACGACGACAGGTGGATCTCGGCCATCCCGCCGCGATATAAGTAAACAATCGCTGCCGTTGACAACGTGCCCAGCCAGCTCAGCACCTCCAACCCTTGCAGCGAAGGCCCAATCGAGTCCGCACGAATTGGAGGCGGTCGCTGACACTCGAGGCTGAGTTTAAAGAAGTCTCCGCGCAGTTCCAGCCAATTGTTAACCAAGAAGCCGAGAGCCACCAGGGGCCATGATGCTCCAAATAGAGTCAAATATCCAAACTGCACGCACATTTCCAAGGTGTCCTCATGCACGTTGTACTCGTCAGCTTCGGCCTCGTTCCGAACTCGCGTCAGGAAGATACTTTCCTCCCGGTCGTCGAACAACACTTGGTTCGTCGCCTGCGAAACTTGGCGCTTGTGATGAACGGCCTCTTTCTTGCTTCGATAATCGCGCCATTTCTGCCACAGCACTCGCTTCACATACGGAAGAATCACCTCCTCCCCAAAGCTCAACACCTGGCCCGTGAGAGACAAGTAGATCACCTCCTGCTGAAGACGGCTTGGATCGACGTGAAAATCGCGTGGAATGTCCGCAGCTGGATCGCCGCGAAGACGCGCAATGCTGAGGTAAGGCATCAGCCTCGCGCCAAATGGGACGTAGACGAAGGCTGTAAGGATTGTCGGCAAGAATGCGGTGATAAAATGCATCACAAACTGCTTGGCTGTCTGGGCGAGGTCATACTGATCCTGTGTCCGGTAGTTCTCAAACTTTGTGAGCCTGGTCGCAATGTTAGTCAACAGGCTGGTGATGGATGGCAAGCACAGCGAGAAAATGACGGTCGGGAGGAATTCGAGGTAGCCCTTCAGCGAGCCCACGTAGACTTCCGAGATGTAGACTTCAAGAGCAAAGGTGACAACGATGAGACCGCCCAGTGCCAGACTGGCGATCGAGGTAAAGGGGATCAACAGTAGCTGTCGAAGAAATTGGCGGTATGGCGAAAAGACCTGGGAGACCTCTCCAGTAATAGGGTCGCGCACTTCCTTCTCCCACACGTATTGACTGCGCGTGACTTTGAGCGCACCAACGCCGTTTACCTCCCATCGCAGGCTAAGGTCTGTCTCTCGAATCTTCCAGTACTCCACGAACACCATCGCCCACAGACAGTTTCCCACTGCAAAGAGGGTCGAGTATGAGCCGCAGTACCACCAAGTGACGGCACCCCACGCAGCGGGGAATACCAGGAATGACGAGTACGACTGGATAAAGGCGAAGTAGAACGCAACCTATTCGAGTTAATACTGGTCGTTTGTCACCCAGACCAACTCACCTTCTCCCCAAACAGAGCTCTAATCGCATCAAGATCCTCCGCTGTGAGAAGAATCGTGCGGCTCCATTTCTTCAACAATTCCCCGTTGGCAGCTTGATCGTGAAGAGGAAATGCAGACGCGACGTTCTCCCACTTTCCATGCTTAGGGGTGATATGAGCTCCTCCGAGCGACTTCTTCCATGTCACTGCGTGGTAAACCGATCTCAAGGCTTCGGCGGGGGTTTCGGCGTCCGCTATCGTGTCGTGGTCGCCGACGGGAAGTTCGTGGATGATACCGTACAACCAATCCTTGACTCTGTAAAGCTTAGCAGTGGTCAAACGGTCATATTTGCTGTTCTACCTCGATTGATACACTAGGCTTCCCAGGTGCATTCGGGGGACGCGGATGAACACCAACAAGGACGCCCCGTGGCCATGACGGACTTGTGTTTCGAGATTGGCTTCGTGGAGATCGTGGATCAAGGCTTCAAATTCGGAGATTGCTTTTGACGTTTCTGTAGGACTTTCAGCAAAGCCAATTAGGCTAGATTGTAAAACTGACCGATATCGTCGAACTGGTAGTGAACGACCCAATCGACTCCGAAATTCTCCAGCTGGGTCTGGTTGGAAGGCCTGTAGTTTGGTTGGAGACTCATTCGGACATGGACAGTTGATCAGAGACACAAAGGTGAAGCGAAAGTTAGAGAAAGAGAGTTATGAGAGCCGATGGTCCATCCTACAACGGTGGTGTTGACAGATGGTTCAAGAAGGAGCGATCTGGACAATTGAACGAGCAGGTGGGGTGAAGGAACCTCAAATCCAGCGGGGTGGACACTTTAAGGACAACTCTTCATTTATATTATTATTCCCTCTCCTTACTCCAGCGTGCAACATGCCTATTCTTTGCCGGATCAACCGAGGACGGGTTAAGCTTGTCAGCCCTACAGGGCTCGACCAATGTCATGGACTTTCTGTCAGTTGTGGACTCTCGCTTGTACCAAGGAAGCAAACAGAAGATGATTTCTCCAGGTTATTTTGCTGCCTACGGAGCGCCCGGAAGAGCCACTTTACCTATCTCCCCCATTCATAGGATAATGCACCCTTACTCAGAATTTATGTCGTGATGCTATTTTCAGACGGACAAGAAACAAACCTACTCAATTGCTTCAACAAGGCGAAGACATCCCACAGGCTTGAAAAGGGACAACCTCTGAGTTGCGCAGTTTGCATCCCTCTGCAGAATCCTGCTGCCTACGCCTTACCTTGCTTGTCCCCTTTGGGTTGTATACAAGCCTCAATGCAGTGGGCTGTGTGGAGTTGGAGTGGAGTGTGGCGCAAATATTTACCCATTCTAACCAATGACAGCACTACTATTGATCCAATAATGGATCATCCTTACAGGCTGCCAGCATTTGGTATCGTCCTTACCCATCATACAAGCCTTCTGCTCCGGGTATAAGCTCTCGCAATGCACCCTTCTGCAAGACATACGCCTTAATATTGCTCGTGCATTGAAAGCCTCGCTCAAGGGAGCGGACGTGGGCAAAGGACGACCGCAAGCCTTGATTTGGACGAACCGCTCCTGCTACCGTCTATAGCTTCAAACCTACGCCGCTCTCCCCCCCTCAGTATCTCCTCCTTTACCAACCAGGAACAAGAGAATATTTAAATCGTTTCTCAAGCGCCAATAATACCAGCGATCTACATATCAAATACAATCCCCAACCAATGATCCCGACCATCCTCGAAGCCATGGCCCGCCGACTATTCCCTGGCCAGAACCTCGCCTTCGGCTTGAGCCTCTTCCTATTCACATTCATGTTCATTCCAACGCTGGTCGTTCTCCTCGCCGTCGTCGCCTTCTTCCTTTTCGTCTACCCGCGGCTCCAAAAGTCATTAGTATAGCCGATGGTATGTCCGCGCAATCGTCCCGAAAACTGATGATCTGCTGCTAACGGTTGACAGCTTTACACCACACCCATCTTTCGACGTTGTCGAATTCCGCATCCGGTCTAATATGCACTAAACAGCGCCTCTACAAGTGCTCTCTGCGCAAAGCTGCTTGTACCATACTGTACACCATCTACCACCTTAATGACCTGCCTCATCAGGATCGTATCCCTAATGTGATGAGGAGATGTAACATAATTCGAAAGAAACAAATCATTCAAAAGTGTTGGATAGACTGCCATATTGCTGTCAAATAAAGCAGAACTGCCGCACATCAAACGTAACTCTCTCTTCTGTCTAGGCGCATGTTTCCAGAGATTACCAGAAAACAAACAAAAGCTATCCATATCCCAACAGTAGACTCTAGCAAGCACACCCTGATACAGCCTGTAGATCCAGCTACATCGTCACAAGAGACACACTCGAACATGTTTAGATAGCTAGACAATGCTCCCGTGTCTCCTCCTCCCGAGAGACTGTATAGTATAAACCCATTCACCCCCAATTTTAACCAGTAAAACTCCGAATAAAGACCCAGCAACAAGAACAAGAAGCAGCATACAAACAACACTGAAATATCTGCACAAAGATGTCAACACAGCCCACTGACCCCCAACCAGCGACTCGGCCGCAAGTTCCACCTGCATCGCGCTCAACAAGAGAGATACCAGGGCAAAGACAAACAGGATATGGCCGTAGAACCGGTTGAAATAGGCACTGTACTGTGGCCGACCCCATTCGTAGCGAGATCGAGGAAGGAAGAAAATAGAGTAGAGGTTTAGTCGCGTGAGTCTGATCTCGCCGTAGTGGTATCGCGGGGAGACTTCGGGGTCGGTGATAGAGTGGAAAGAGGCAATGAAGGTTGCAAAGTCGGGCCAGGTTATGCTCTGGGGTAGAAGGTGCGATTCCTGAGCGATGTGGAAGTCCGATTCGTGTTTGACTAGGTAGTAATATGTGCGTAGGAGACCTTTTGCCGCTTGGGTTATCTTCTCGCGGTCGTCGTTGAGCAGTGGGGACGATGGTGATGCTAGGAGCTTGTCCCAGTAGGTGAAGGAGAGGAGGTACTTTGGGAGCGGCTTGATATAGACTTGGGAGTGTTTCCAGGTCAGATGCAGGCGTGGGTATTCGGTTACGACGATCTCGCGGCCTTTGACTCGTTGGAAGTGGAGGGGGTTGATGTTTGAGCTTGAGTAGGTTGTCATCATCCATAATCGTGGGGCCATGAGATCTAGCTCTGGGGTGCAAATATCCTCAGTTAAAAAGTGACCAAGATCGTTGCTATCTTCGAAGCATCTGCCTGGATGACCAGGAAGTTTTAATTTCTTAATCTCAATGTGAGTGTCATGCTTGAGGTTGTCTTCGAATTGTCCATCAATATCTGTTAGTAACTGACAATCTTCGGTGAAGGGTACCAATCGTTGCTTCATTTTACTAGGGTGGGCAGTCTCTGGCGTAGCTCGAGGGTGGGCTTGATATCATCATGATTGTCGAAAGGAGTTATGAAAAAAAATTGAGTGTCCAGCTGTCAACGCGCCAAAGGCTGGGGGAATGGGCCTCGACTACGTAGTCAACGGCTATTTGCCAGAACTGACAGGGCTACCCTTGCCTTTCTTGCACGCGCGTCAAGTGCTTCCTATTTGATTGGAAGTATAAGGCAGCCAGGTCTTACGTTCTGGCTGTAGACTTTTCCCACCCCGCTCGGGTGAAAATTTGACATCCTTTTGATATACATTGGGCTCTGCATCCCTCACCAGTTTTCAAAATCACATCAGGAGAAACGTAGATACTGGTAAGATATGGTGAGTGCTGCTGATAGAAACCTAGAAGTGTGTTCATAGACTAAGGCTGACAGGCTCATCTGGCTGTTAAAGATGACGATTTGGGCATCAACATACTACATGACATTTCAGATAAATATGGCCATCAAGAGGGAGATGATGCCATGAGGGTGGATTTTCCATCGACTCAAGAAATAGAGTACAAGATGTACCCTTCTCTAGGCTAAGGGCCCGGAGACTAACGCTGAATTTGTATCGTGGCCATCCATGGCATCGGAGCGCACCCTTTCCACACCTGGTCTCACTGGGATTCCGCGACAAAAGCTGTGCGCAACTGGCTTAAGGATCATGACATGCTCCACACAGACTTCCCGCATGCGAGAATCATGATTTTCGGCTACCGGTCGGACTGGAAGGGACGGCAGGCCAGTGATGTGACATCCGCCGAGGTCGCGAACCGTCTGTTGGATAGCTTACGGAGGGCACGAAAGGTACAAAGATACCAAGAACCAAAGAGACCCAGCTAATGAGCCTCTAGGAATTTCAGCATCGGCCCATAATCTTTGTTGCGCACTGTGTGGGTGGGCTGGTTCTGGCACGGGTAAGTCGTGCTACCGTCCACGTTACTCTTGAGATAGGAGCGACTGTCTCGCCTCGAGAGATGGCAGTGCTCGGAGCTCAATCACCCGGAGTGATCTCAATTGCACCCTTTACCTCTCGAGCATATTTCCTTGCAGTTGGTTTTTGATTTCTCGCTGCTAAGCTCCTGAACGACAGGCCCTTGTCAATGCGTACAATGACGAACTACATTGCAATAGATGGCGTCGAATCTATAGCTCAACATTGGGTATCGTTTTCATGGGCACGCCCTTTCGCGGCGCACACGGTGCGTTGGCAAATGGTGAGATCTTCGCTAGTGCTCAGAAGCAGATGGAAAGGCTCGACGACGAGCATGAGAGACGTGAAGCCCTGGTAACAAAGCGCATTCTCGAGATCCTAGCCCCAGGAAACGAAGGTCTTTTCAGCTTGATGAGTGACTTCATGTCGATCAGAATCGATTTGAGTCCTCAAATGCTATGTTTGTATGAGACTCAGCCTGCGCGTGTGTGGAAGATTATAAACATCAACCGGGATAAGGTGAGTACGCCATGGCTAGAAGTTGTTGTTCCTCTCTGACTTATGGAAGGAAGTGCTTGTCCCTCGAGACTGCGCCACATTGGATCGAGTTGATTCATTGTTGATGGGAACAGACCATTTCAGCCTGAACAAATTCAAAGGGCGAACAGAGGAATATAGGCTTTTGGTGAGCAGGTTGAAGCATTTTGTGTCTGAAGAGTCATACGGCGTATATTATAGCGAGCGGCGCTTCAAGATGATGAGGCTCAACCCGTTATTCGCTAACACTGATCTCGATGTGTATGATCGAATTACGGCGCCCGGTGCCGATCTAGGTAAGCTTTACCAGGGATTTTTGGGTTACGTCAATCAATCCTGAGGTCGATACAGGCTTCAAGTACTATAGCAGATCGGCGAGGACACTGCAAAGTCAGCTCACACTCAAGCGATACAGCCATAGTGACCATTATGGTTCAGACCATCACGCGAGAATGCGATATATGAACGTCCAGATGCAAGTAGAAAGGCAGCAGCCGGTTTATTTTATGGATGCTGTGGGCAGAGTGACGCCATTCCATCTGGAATTTATTCGCTCTCTTGAGGTTTGCAACTTCCCACATCACCGACGAGTGGTAGAGGACTAACCTACCAGGCCTTCATTACTGTACTCAAGGAGAACCTTCGTGATTATGGACCTGCGGCACAAATGATTGAACAGGGAGAATTTGCGTTATTCGATGCTGGGACTGGTCGGGATATTGATCTCACTCGAAAATGGGATACAACCTTCCGCCCAGGACAAGCGATCGCAATGTGTATGGTATTCAGACGAGTTGGAAAGCCTGGCAATTTGTGCCCGTCCTGTAAGACGGACTGTCCTGGCTCTCTTAAAACGCATGTGCAGTGGTAAGTGGCCTAACTCCCTGAGGCGCGCACACATTGTTAGATTGACTCGGGTGTTACTGAACTGAGTTTAGCTTCATTTGTGGAGTAATCTTCCGAACCATGGACTCTACGTTACCGATTGAAAGGGTTAGCTTGACCAGTTTATCGGACAAATATAGCGTAGGCGCCCTTTGGCCCGAGCCTTGGAGTCGAGAGGAGTTCGAGCGGCCGGACTCGCTTGGTACGATCATATATCAGCATGACCAAGGCGTGAACGAAGTTATCTCCCTATTTCGAAATATCAGAATCATGGCTTCACCTGCCATCAAACAGTCTTTAAGAGTGTGGTGTTCAGTTGAAGCCTGGAAAGCTGGCAAAAGGTCAGGCTGGTGTTTTGTTGAGAGTGTAGGCGAAGCTCCGGTTAACACCACCTCTTCGATATAACCGACTAAAGAAGCATTAGGATGATATGATTTCACTAGAAACACAAGAAGTTGAAGGGCTGGTTTTGTTCATGCGCCAGTTATCGCCAAAAGACGACTTTGTCTGGCACTATGATTCTAGCCCGCCTATGTTCTCCTGGAGGGAATACCGGGACCTTGGAAGCTGGCGTTTCAAGTTCAAGTCAAGAGAGGACCTTCAGATTATCTGGTAAGTCAGATAATCGGAGCTGAGATTATCTGAAGCTCTCACCCACTTCCTGCCCATTTTAAGGTACTCAGTGTATTGATGGACTTTCTAGGGATAGTATACGGTGCAGGCCAGACTTGCGGATAGATTCTACGATGCGCAAACACCACGTACCGGTCTTTCCAGATGTTTATGCTGCCCCTTTACACGGAACAGAAGGCGTGAACTGGGCTTTGGATAGTGGAAACGAGGATAGGTGGCTAGGAGGACCATGGCGCTTTTAGCTTCTGCGTGGAGCTCGAAGCTTGGTTTGACTGCGTATATCTTGCTGCAGGTCCAACAGAAATTGCTTACTGGCCCAGTGGATTTGCATCGTTCTTTGACCACTGGGTATGTATCTGTATCTGTGCTATGTGGCCCCTGCTTAATATATGCTGATTTCTGCAATCGGAGACTGCCTATAACCGGACGAATGATCCTTGTCGTCAGAGTTGAGGTTTGGTTGTACATTTGGCCTAGACGGTGTTATCAAAGTAAGCGGGGCCAACAGAGCCCGCGCTGAGTACTGTTAGTTGGCGCCATACGTACTGCTGTCAATAACTATGGCAACGGTTGGCATGCCAGGCCTATTTTTAGAAAGGGGAAATGCAGATGATTTAGATCCGCCAAATGACCACATTTATTGGTTGAATGGATATACTGGCTGTGAATAGGGAGGATAATATGAACAGGCTATTGTGGGGTTACTATAGTCCAACATAACTCTACAACTTCAGAGGGAGGATAGAGAGGGTCAAAAAGGTCTAGGAATCACATTCGAGGACATGATCCAAAACCAATATAGATCCAAGAATTTTCCCGCTATACTACTGGGCTTCTTATTTTCCGGCGGTCCTATCCCTTCTCTTTAATTTACCGTGCGGCTTTCTTTTCTAACTATGTAGTATTGGTTGCTGCTATATTAACCTTTCTTGAGCTCTCCTACTCTCTATCCTTCCAAGAACCATATATCACCCCTCCTGATTTAGATAGTTGAGCAAGTCCGGAGTCCACCCACGTTATCTCCTGGTAGGGTCTTGATTCATGTCTTAGTTCGTTTAACTCCCCGTCAGAGTCCTCCTGGTCCCTGACATCCGAGTCCGGCTTCGCCTGATTCAGAAATGTATATCTAAGATGAACCTGAATTGCTAGCCCCCCCTTTGAGCCCCGTGGGCAAGAAAAAGGCACCAGACTGGGCCCCGGAGTTCCAAGCTAATGTTCAAGTTATACACTGGATCACAATGAGTCTGACTGGTCAGCTGGATCAGAGACCTATACAGTCTACTACGGTTTCAAGATTACGAGAAGAGCATGGCCGCATATTCGTACTTAAATCAATTATGAGACAATGCAACTGGTAGATGAGAATAAGACCAGTTATAGCAGGAAAGGAACGGGGCCTGGAAACCAAGATTCCAGGACAAAACAGAATAAAAGAAAACTCAAGAACTAAACTCAAGAACTAAACTCAAGAA
>NW_027395805.1:22778-114955 GCF_047715665.1 Aspergillus karnatakaensis | reverse complement strand
CCTAACCCTAACCCTAACCCTAACCCTAACCCTAACCCTAACCCTAACCCTAACCCTAACCCTAACCCTAACCCTAACCCTAAACCCTAACCCTATCACGTGAGACTTCGACCCCCTTAATAAATAATTTAGTACTTAAATAGAAGGCCCTAATCCTAGCAGGGAGGAACCTATTAAGGTACCCGAAACCCTGATTAAAAACCCTATTTAAGAAGGATTTGAGGATCCTTTCGGACTACTAGGTAATAGGAGAAGGCCTGACGCCATAGAATAGAATCGCCAAGAATGCAGGAGAACTAAAATTAAGCAAGAATAATAACAGCTCCAGCAACAGATCATGTCTTAATATTACTATATCCGGCTAACATGCTGGGACAGGACTAATAAAGATTAGGTAATACACGAATAGTTCTATAACAAATATCCACGATTCTGCGGAGCCTGCGGGCGAGATAACCAAGACTATTATAATAACTTAAGGGAAACTAGCGGAAAGCAAAGAAGCCTACTTAACCACAAACACTGCCACTACTAATAGTATGATTGCAAGTACTATATCAAACACCCTGAGCATGATTAATAACTATGGGTTACTTGCTATAAATAAAGGTGCCTAGTACTATAGCACGACGTCCTAAAGGACCTGGCGGAATATAGCCCGGTCGCACCTAGATATATAGAAGATAATACGGAGTATCCATGCTATTAAATAAACTGCACGTGCAAGGGATATAAGAGATACCCGGACCACGCGTTCGAGACGTGGCTCTACTACTATAAAATACCATATCTCTACCACGATGCAAGAAAGAAGGAGGCAGGACTAGTACTAATGCCACCATAACATAGAAGGGCACCTAACTAGGAGCTAGAATCCCTAGAAGGCGATAAACCAGCTTTACCGGGATTCTTAGTGGTAATATAACAAGGATAACACCTTAAACTATTAATCTGGGTTAACAGATGGCCGGCAAACACTATAATTAACTTAGGAGTAACCGGTAATTTTATAAACCCTAAATTCATGAACTTTCACAAGTTACCAAGTATGAGGAAGGAAGTTCCCACGCTAATTAATGGATTAAACGGCGAGAACCTAGGAACTCTCGAACTAATAATCGAATTAGTACTGCTGCCTATGGTAGTATATAGGAAACACTGTAAACTAAGTTTTGACGTGACCTCTTTGGGCAAGTACGATATAGTGTTAGGGATCCCGTGGCTCGAGGATCATAACCTAGATATTGACTAGAGCAAAAAGACGCTCTGATAGAGAAAAGAAACGCCTATGATTAAGAAGGTACTAGTTAGGGCTGGTAGCCGGCGACACGCTTAGAACAAGGTCGAGCGGGCAGTCGAACAACCTACGGGGAGGTTGATGCCCAGAGGTGATCATACTACCCTAGAAGGAAAGAGTCTAGTTATTTCTGTTATTACAGCGACGAAGCGATTATTAGAGAGAGTATAGTTGACGAATATTCCTAGTTGGGCTACCAGTGAAACGAAACAATATTACGAAATTATTAAAAATAAAGAAAGAGATGGGGAAGATGCTTAGCAGCTTGCGGCGGTCATAGATAACGCCGAGCTACTTTAAAAAGTCCTGAAAGAGTACAGTTGATTTCGAGATATTTTTAAGAAACCTGAGAACCTGGTACTACTACCGCACGGGCCCCATAACCACACTATACCTATTTAAGAAGGAAAAGTGTTAGATTACTAATAAATAATCCCACTAAACGACAAACATAATAGGTTGCTAAAAGAATACATTAATGCTAAAGAACCTATTAGGATCATCAGGAAATTAAAGTCTCTAATAGGACACGGGGTCCTATTCATCCTAAAAAAGGGAGGAGAGGAGCAACTTTATATTAATTACCAACTACTTAATAACGCGATAATCAAGGACTAGTACCCTTTACCCTTAATTAATAGCATCTAAGACAGGCTACACGGGGCAAAATAGTTTACAAAACTTGACGTAACTAACGCGTATTACCATATTAGAATCAAGGAGGGAGAAGAATAGAAGACTATTTTTAGAATGAAATAAGGTTTTTATAAATACTAGGTTATGCTGTTCGGGCTAACTAATGCACTAGCATTATTCTAATAATATATTAAAGAAGTACTATAGAAGGTTTTACCCAGATACACGTGCGTGTATATTAATAATATTATTATTTACTCGGAAACCTTCGAATAACATATACTAGATATGCAAGAAATACTAGCAGAGCTGTAAAAAGTGAACCTTAAATATAAACTCAAGAAGTGCGAGTTCCATGTTAAGGAAACGGAGTTCTTAGGACACTAGATTACCAAGGACGGTATCTAGGCGGAAGTATTAAAGATTAAAGCAATTCAAGAATAGCTAGTGCCTAAAAACCTTAAGGAACTATAGTAATTTATTAGTCTATTAAACTATTACTAATACTATATTAAGGGGTACGCCCATAATATAGAACCCCTGTTTAGGCTATTAAGGAAAGATGTCCCTTATAAATAGACGAATAAGTAATAAAGAGCTTTTGAGAAAGCTAAAGAAAAGCTGACTAATTTACTAGTTCGGAAGCAGCATGATCCTGCTCTACCTATAATAGTAGAAATAGATGTATTAGATTATACTTTAGGAGCCATAATAATATAAACCGGAACTAATAGTAAGAAAAGATTAGTAGCTTTCTATTCAAGAAAATTCACGCTACTAGAAGCAAATTATAATATCTATAACAAAGAACTGCTGGCTATTGTGGTAGTATTCAAGTATTAGAAAATCTACCTAGAAGGTGTAAGGTACTAAGTTATGGTTAGGTCTGATTACAAGAATCTAACTTACTTTATAATAATTAAAGTATTAATAAGAAGACAAGCTAGATAGGCTAAACTACTATTATAGTTTGATTATAGGATAGTGTACTATAAAGGAACTAAAAACGCGCAAGCGGATGCTCTTAGCCGAAGACCGGACTATAAAAATAAAGAAAAAAGTCCGAAACTAGTAATCCTACGAGTTAACAAAGATAGAATACTTAGAAATAACCTAATAATCCTAGCCGTGATAATAGAAGTTAGCAGACTAGAAATCCTAGACAAGGTTAAGGAAGCCTTAAAGGATAATAAGCTTGTGTAACAAATCCTAGAAGTGTTAAATAACAGGATTAAATACTAAGATAGCATAATTCGAATTAAGGGATTAATCTATATCCTACCTACGCTAATTAACGAGATTATCTTATTATATTATGACAGTCTAGCAGAAGGACACTTTAGAATTGATAAAATATGCGAAAAGATCACAAGAAACTATTACATCAAAAACATGAGGAAAAAGGTCGAAAAATATATTAGTGAATGCGAAAGCTGTATTAGAAATAAGCCTGCGAGGCACGCTCTATATAGGAAATTGCAGAACCCAGAAGTACTAACAAAACTATAAGAATAGATTATAGTCGACTTCGTGGGTCCTTTACTAACTATAGTATTAGGAAGGGACTATCTTGTAGTTATCACGGACTAACTTATAAAATATATCTACCTAGTACTAACAATAATAACCATAACCGCAAGAGACATGGGTCGTCTGTTTGTTAACACTATCATCATAAACTATAACACGCTAAAATATATTATATTAGATAGAGACAAACTATTCACTACAAAATTCTAGAAATTAGTTATGGACTAAATAGGGATCAAGCTATAAATAATTACTACATACCGACCGTAATCTAATAGATAAACAGAGAAAGTAAACCAAACTATTAAACAATACCTGTGATATTACGTGAACTATATGCAAGATAACTGGGAAGATAACCTACTAATGGCCTAGTTCGCATATAATAATTTAGTTTATAGCGCAACTAGTATAACGCTGTTTGAAGCTAATTACAGGTATTACCTAAGCATGTATGGGGAACCACTGCAAAAGGAACTAGTAGCTAAGGAAGCTAACCTCTTTATAAATAGATTAAAAATAATCCAAGCCTAATTATTAAGAGACTTGGAATTTGTTAATATATAGATAGCGACCTACTACAACAAGAAAAGATCTAAGGGACCAGATCTAGAAGAGGGGGGGAAGGTCTTCCTCCTACAACAAAATATTAAAATAAAACGACCAAGCGCGAAGCTAGACCACATCCGCTTGGGACTATTTAAAATTAAGAACTAACTAGGACTAGTTAATTATTAACTAAAGCTACCGGCTTTAATAAAGCATATATACCTAGTTTTTTATATCTTATTATTAGAACCAGCACCTATTAACACCAAACTCGCTAAATATATAGAGATCAAAGAAATAGATAAAGTAGAATATAAAGTTAAAAAGATTCTAAACCACAAACAAGTTAGCGGCAAAACCTGATACCTAGTAAAGTAAAAAAGTTATGATACCTCTAAAAATACCTGGGAACCTATCAAGAACCTGACGGGTTGCTAGAAAAAGGTTTAGGAGTACTACCAGGGATCTTAAAAGTAGAAAAGTCCACGTTCTGCTAGAACGTCGGGGACCTAATTATCTAAGTTAGACTAGTTTAGTCTAATATTACAGCTAGCTAAGCAACCGCAGCCTCGTGCTTATTAGCTAGGCGCTCAAGTTTAGAGTAATTCTTAGTAGTTAGAGGATCCTCCTTATCTAACTAATCTATTACTACTGTATCATGATCTAACATCTTGACACCACGCTCTTTTAGAAATTTCTATTATTTTCGGAGGTGGGATAGTTTCGCGAACAAACGAGCGGAGGCCTCTTCGGCCTCGGCTATCTCACGCTTTATCCGCTCCTCATCGCGTTTTAAGTTAGACTATTGTTTTTCGCTGTGAAATCGCTTCTCGCATTTTCGACCGCGACGAGTACACGATACGCAGTTCTGGCTCTTCGAATCCATGATACACGCAACACCACGGGTAGAGCAGTGTTCGCAAGGGTTTAGGACAGGGAGACCATTTCAGATGATGCTCTCGGACTAGACAATACGGTCGGCAAGTCAATTACGCTTGGGAGGCATAGTAAGCTATTTTAGGAAGAAAAGGAAAGGGAACCAGAACTCACGGCTGTGCGGGAAGTCTATGATACTTATGCTTTCCGGGACGAAAAGCAAGAAGAGGGGGAGATGGTATTAAGAACCCAACCGAGGCGGTCTACGCGGCAGAAACTCAAGCAAGGAAGAGGACCAAGGACGTTGACCTAGGAACGGAGAAGCCCTATAAACAAAGACCCGGGGAGGCGCAGGGCCCGTGGGGCGGGAACTAGGCAGGAGGGCCTGGGGCCACGGCCACAGGCAGAAGGGAATAGACAGGTATAAAACTAGTAGCGGATAGGTTACTAAAAGCTAAGCTAAACTAACTATAACCTTAATTACTACCTAGCGTAATATCTTGGCGGTTACGTGCGTATATTATCTAGTATACTAAGTAATAGTAGGAGGTCGGTATACAAGGAAAGGGCATCCTATTAGATATACTACTTAGTATACCTTGGGAAGGTATACAAGATAGTATACAACGCGAAGGATATTTAAGGACGCTTATTACCATTATATCTAGTCTTATTTATTCTTCGTGATTAATACAAATTATTATCTTAGAGTTACTTTTAGAATAGTAACACACTTGTACGAACTACTTTATAGGTATTCTATATGTAGGATACTTAGCCCTGCCTATTTTAACTAAGTTTAACCCTGACCGTGACTAGTCTTTATACTAGTTAGACGTGAAGCTGTTTAGAGAAAGGATTAAGTAAGTTAAGTCAAGTGTTGCGAGCTTACGAGAGGTTACCAGGGTTAGGAAGAAGCCAGAGGTTGGTTCTTCCGTAACACCTTGCTCTAATCACATGTTTAGACTACCGCGTGCATGCTAGACCCTATATTACTAGCAACTAAATTAGCTTAGTTAATAGCCCCTAGTTACCCCTTTTAAGCAAGTATAATATTAGATTAGGCTAGCTTATTAGAGTATTATTAGTAGGGTTTTTAGGCTTACTAAATATACTCTATAACTAAAAATATTATTTTATATCTGCCTAGGATTAAACTTAGGAACTATCTTACTATAGCCTGCGAGTAAATTATAAGACATGTGAATCTAGGGGTTTATATAATATAAATCCTAAATAGGTTAGTATAAAGGGTAATACTTAACTAAAAAACTATATTACTTATAGGCTAGCTGTAAGTACCCTAGACTTTAACTAAGTAGTATAAACAGGTTATATAAGCGACCACGTGACCGCACCACGTGCCTGACGTACGTCCTTACAGAAATAAGTAAAGTAATTATAAATAAAAATATTACTTATAAGTAATAGAAATAATACCTGTAAAAGGAAATAAATAATATAAAATAAGAAATTAATAATAAATTAATAAATTATAAAGAGGATTAATAGAACCTGTATACTTACTATTAATATAATATATAGGGATAAAGAGAAGAAAAAAAAAAGAAAAGAGTTAAAAAAGGAAAAGATCTTATATAAGTATTATTCTTTCTAAAAATAAGGTAAATTTTAATTTTACCTATATAATTACTTACTAAAAATACTTAAAGGAAGTAATACCTCTCTAGGTACTTTATAAGATAGTACTTTATTTAAGTACTTACTTTATACTTTACTTTAATACTATTAAATATTTTATAAGATTTTTATTTAGAATAATATTTTACTAGTTAAGAGCTACTAATCCTATATAGATTTTACTTACTTTAGTTTACAGGTACTTTACAGAGCTATACTAGCTATAGAAATTACTTAATATAATTATACTATCCCTAAAGGGTAAGAGTTTATATACTATTATATAATAGTTAATTACTTGCAAGAAGGCCTTTTCCCTTTTTATAATAATTTTTCCCTTTATAAGGAGGTTTTACTAGTTATATAGGGTTTTTACTAGTACTTACTAAGTATATATCTAGTTTAGTTAATAAGAATCCCTAGCCTTAGGGACTAAGGCCTATAAAGGGGGAGAATAATTATAAAAATATATAAATATCCTGTTAGTGCTAACCTAGTTATAATCTAATTAAGTATATACTAACTTTAGAATCCTTATAGAGTAAGATTCTAAACCTTAATATTAATCTATACTATTTATATAATCCTTAAAAATAGCCTTTATTTCTTTATTAGGTTCCTGAGTGTTGAATATACTAATTTAACCAAGCCTATAAGAAACCCCTTTCTCATAATATCTTAATTTCCATGACTAGCTACTTATAAGTAGTAGTTAGGATAAGTAGCTTCTTAGGCTAAGGATTATATAATAAAAAATATATTAAATAAGAGTTTTTCTAACTAGGGAATATTTATTACTAGGTAATTAGGTAAAATAATTACTAAAGCTAGATTTATTACTTCTTCTATTTCTAAGTAGGAATCCCTTTATAAAACTAGTACTAGGTCTAATTATATACTTTTTTCTATTAAGTTTAAATAGATTTAATACTAGTAGTAATATATATATATTACTCTAGTCCCTTACTATAGCTATGCTAGTATAATAGCCTGTTTATATAAATAAGTATAATAAGAACTAGTATATCTAATATATAAGGAATATATAAATTATTTAGTTACTAAATAATCCCTACCTAGCTAGCTATAACCTAAGTAATAAGTTAACTATTTTATAGCTTAAGGAAATACTTCTTTTATAAGTATATTATAATTTTTCTAGAATAAATACTATGCTAGTACTAGTAATATATAATAATTTATAGTATAGGGATCTTCTTAAATAGCTAGTATTCTATAATAGAATATAAATAGGTAAAAGCCAGGTATAGATAAAAATATAGTATTAGATAAAAAAATAAATAAAAAAACTTAGAGGAATCTAAGTTAAAACTAGATTTTTAAGCTAGACTAGCTCTTAATTATTTTATTTACTAGTATAACTAATTTATTATTTTTATATATAGCTATCCTAGTATATTCCTTATTAAATCTTTAATAAAACCTTAACTAACTTTAATATAATATTATATATTTATCTAATACTTATAGGCTCTAAAACTTTAGAATCTATAATTTAAGTAGCTAATCTATATCTAATAAAAATTTAAGCTATAATATATAATAAGTTCTATAAGGATTTTACTTAAGAAAATTAAGCTACCTAAGAATAAATTAATTAATTAGTACTAGTTCCCTGCTGAACCCTAGAGCTATGCTAGTACCCTTCCTCAACACTTGTGGGATAGAGCCCTGACTATACAAAAGAACTAATTAGAAGAAAGAACCTTTATTATATTACCAAGATATTTAGTATATGAGATAGTATATAGATAGTAAAGCTAAGAATAGATAGTATACTAAACTATTTACTATTAATATATTAAATAATATATTATAAAGGATATTTAAGAATGCTTATTACTATTATATCTAGTCTTATTTATTTTTTATAATTAATATAAATTATTATTTTAGAGTTACCTTTAGAATAGTAATATACTTATATAAATTATTTTATAAGTATTTTATATATAGGATATTTAACCTTACTTACTTTAACTAAGCTTAACCCTAACTATAACTAGTCTTTATACTAGTTAGATAAGAAGCTATTTAGAAAAAGGATTAAATAAGTTAAGTTAATTATTACAGGCTTATAAGAAATAATTAGGGTTAGGAAAACATGGAGAGGTCTGTTCTTCTGTAATATATAGATTAATATTAAGGTTCAGAATCTTCCTCCATGAGGATTCTAAAGTTAGTATATGCTTAGTCAGCCCCAGAGAGGGTCAGCACTAGTAGGACGTTCGCATGTCCTTATATTACCCTAGGTTGTAATATAATCTACTATAGGGAAGTTAATATAGGATATATAGCCATGCAAGGTCTAGTATATATGAAGTAGAGCTAGCTATAGCTAATGAGTATGTTTCCTGCTAGCAAACCTAATTCCAGGATACATATCCTGCACCACCCCACCTGGGTTAGGCATAAATTGTATAAGTAATTATTAATTATTATAATATATATTTTTTAGCCTATAGTACTGCATACTTTATGAAAGTATATACAATTACTAGAACTTAAATCTATTATAATAATTAGAATATGACTTTAAGAATATATATAATAAAGTACTTAAATATTATAAATAATATTTAAATCAACTATTTATATATAGGTTTTTTCTTTCTTAATTCTTTTTTATATATATAAGATCTCTAGCTAGCTTAAGGCCTTTATTTAAAAGGGGGATAATATTATAAACTATATTATATAAACTTTATATAGTTATATGATACCTTAACACCTTATCTATATATATAGATAAGATATTAATAGAATCCCTTTCTCTTCTCTTTACACTTCTTATTCTATTAAATCGACTATATTCCTTCCCTGTTTTGGTCCTTTCATAATAGCAGCCATACTAGTACCTTAACAAAGGCTCTGGAGACTCTTGCCTTCCTTCCAGTCCAGCATCATGTCCATGGCCGACTGTTTAAAGACAAACAATTGTCGTAATTTCCACGGTACCTCGGGACGCACAAATTGTGGCTGTCCACCCAGGGAAAGTCAGCAGCGACCCCGAGGGAATAAGCAAAAGGGACGAACCTGTACAAGAGAGAAGAACGTCGTGATGAACTTATAGATCTCCATTTCCGCAACATTCTTCCCAATACACCCTCGCGGACCATGTCCAAACGCCAAGTCATGTGCATTCATCGCCCGCAATCGCTCCTGATATTCATGCTCGGGCTCGTCCGGGCGGGCTAGCCACCGTAGAGGATTGAATTCGTCGGCGTCGTCGCCGAAGATTCCCTGGTCATTCCCGATGAGGTCGCCATGCATGCCGATGACCACCCCTTCGGGCAGCTGGCGCCCATCGGGAAGCTGCACGCCTCCTGCTGGGGTCTCACGCTCCATCATCCCAATGAATGCAAAATGCTTACGGAGCGATTCGCGAATTACAGCGCCGCAGAACAGGAGCTGGGATCGGGCGATGCAGAAAGGGACGGGCAGCGGTCCGGTATACGCGTCGAGCTCCTCGGAGATCCGCTGGTGGATCCAGGGAATTCTGAGCGTGTAATAGATAGCCGTGCGCATTACGACCGCCGTAGTATCACTGCCAGCCACGAGATTGGCTTGCATGTATCCGATCAGCTGTCCATCGGAGATCGAGGGATCCTTTCGCTGAGCCTCGAGGAACCGGTGGGCAAAATCCGGCGGTCGGGCCTGGGGCTTCAGGACCCCGGAAGTGCACTGCTCTTGCTCGATTCGCTCTTCCAGTAAACGCTTGCATCGCATGGCAAAGTGCCCGGATCGCCTAGGCTGGATGAATTTACCGAGAGGGTTCAGTCGCCATATTCGATCAATGATAGGCATTGCCAGCGCAATACCTCGATAGTCCAGGTCTTTCTGTAACTGCTTCAAGACGCCGTCCACGTCTCCCCCCGCCTTCATAAAGCCGAGATTGCGGCTCATAGTCATCTCCAGGACTGCATCGAATGCGACTAGTAGGGGAAGGTGAGCAAGAAGACCATAGGCCACTTTTGGGCGGCTAGTAAGAACTTACAATATTGCACCCAATTGTGAATATCACACGGCTTTTTGGTGTTGATAAACAGTTCATCCATGCGAGCATAGAAGACTCGGATATTCTCGTCCACAAACGGCTCAAACTGCATGATACTCGTCATCGAATACGCCCCCGCAACGGGCCTCCGGATCCTTGCGTGCGTCCGATTATCAGCCGCCGCAAACATCGTTGGCTGCTTCTGACCCTTGTATATCGGCGCCATGGCCTTGACCATATCCGACTATTGGCGACCCATCAGCCTTCCCACACTCCATACCGTCTAGCCCGACAGTACTAGTAGGACTCACCTTCTTAAAGTCCGTATGAAATCCGTACATGAGTTCAACCGCACGAGGGTCCGAACAGCTGACCATTCTTGGTCCGATGCGGATGATCGACGAGTTGTATGCCCTGTGCAATGCCGGAAGGTCTTCTTTGAACCGCCATTGCCAGACTTTGTAGAGGCGCCAGAGGTCTGTGCATTTAGCGGCGAAGGGGCCCGGGATACTGACCAGACCTGGCTGACAGTAGTTATAGAGGAGATGGGAGACAATCAAAGCGAGGAGACCGGCGAAGATCCAAGGCATTGCAGGATATTTGCAAGGACTTATCCCGCCACCGTCCTTGCCCACATCAGGGTGAGAAAAAGACGATGGACCAACAGGCTTGGGGACTTTCGTAATGTCATGATTTGATGGCAGGAAGCTGAAGGAATTAATGATGGTCATGAAATAGTGCCCTAGGGTCATCTTGAACAGGGTCCGTTCCGCAGGGGAACAGTAGACAACCAGACACCAGGTAGGGACGTGCGAACCTTCAGACCTTGAAGCCCTGTTGGCCGACGTGCAGCTTTTACTATCTATTCGCCAAAGGCCACGATGCCTATTACAGCTTGCTAGAATGTAGTCTTTACGTCAATGGACCTGTCTGTCATTCTACTATAGTGGAAGGTTGCAGAAAATGCCTGTATTACGGATATCGACCAGAAGTAATAGACCCTTGTGGAAGAGGCGATGGCTCATTAGAGACAAAGTTGCATCAAGAGGCGGATTTTGCGGATCCCCTGGATCGGAACTCCGGTCGGACGCTACCGTCATAGATTCACTTAGATCAGATCCTCTTCAAAGATTCACATCCCAAAGTCCGAAGTTAAACACAACCCAACGATCGGCAGTGGCTCTAAGATAGTTAGCCTAGCATACGTACCTAGCGAATCGCGCAAGATCGACCACTTTGCCGCTCTTCAAGCGACTATCATTGATCGTAAGGACTGTTGCCATTAACCATTCACGCCAATGGCAAGAATACCATTCGATGAGTCGTATTGGCAAGACTACCTTGCCGGCCAAGAAGCGAGTCTCCCACCGCTACCTGAATGGAGTCAGCTCTCCGATCGAGTCATTCGAATTCTTGGGGGCAATCCCGGGCTTATGTCTTTGCAAGGGACCAACACGTATATTGTCGGAACGGGCAAGTGGCGCATGCTCATTGACACAGGCCAGGTATGCTACCACACTGTAAGCAACTGATTGCTCTAAATCATTCATCTACTTTTCACTACCCATTGTTCTATCTTATCCTATCTTTTATCGCTCGCACTGATATCTTCGAGTAAAGGGAACGCCATGCTGGTTCGAAAGAATTGTTCAGTTCCTCCAAGAGCGCCAGTTGAAAATCTCCCATGTACTCCTTACCCACTGGCACGGGGACCACACTGGCGGGGTGAATGATCTCGTGGCCCACGACCCTGGCATTGCTTCCCGCGTATACAAAAACCGGCCTGATCCTGGCCAGAAAAACATCGTGGACGGGCAGGTTTTCTGCACAGAGGGCGCTACGGTGCGCGCTGTCTTTACTCCAGGTCATGCTATCGACCATATGTGTTTCATTCTACAGGAGGAGAACGCCATGTTCACTGGCGACAATATTCTGGGCCATGGCTACTCGGTCGTAATGGACCTTTCAACCTACATTGCGAGCCTCGCGTACATGGCAGCACAGAACTGTGTCAAGGGATATGCTGGACACGGCGCGACGATAGCAGACCTGCCAGTCAAGATACAGGAGTACATTCATCACAAGGAGCTGCGCGTCCAGCAGGTATTCTCTACCCTGTTGCGGAGCAAGTCCGGAGACACACGGCTGGGTTTGAAACTGGGGGGGGGCATGACCCTGCAAGAGATTGTGCAGTCTATATACGGAGATGTGCCGCCGCATATTTTCGAGAAGGCGTTGGCGCCGTTCCTCTCGCAAGTTCTTTGGAAGCTGGCGGAGGACCAGAAGGTGGGATTTAGGCCAGGTGAGATGACCAAACGACGCTGGTTTGTCCGCCAATGTTAGGTTAGTGAGAGAGAGCTGAAGCTATGAAAATGATTTTCATTTCTCTTATCCAAGACATATTGAAACTGTGGTTAAAAGTAAGGAGGATGTACAGTTAAGTGACACTCACGGCGCTTTTCTTTTCCGCGAGTTGTCGCCACTCGGCAATTGGCCTATGTAGGACGGAAAAGCGCCCCTTGGATCTCCTGACGGCATCGCCACAGCGTTTCCACGCGCCATCGTAGTAAGTCGAGATTACTCGTTCTAGTCCATCGCCTTGATGATATAGTGCGGCAGCAAGCTCAACAGCGTCCATGAGCGCGTGGCATCCACCCTCACCCCCGAAGATAGGCATTGCATGCCAGGAGTCTCCTATAAAGACCACGCCCCGCTCTGCTCCCTTCTTAACGTCTTGCTTGGTCATCGAGACATATTTACTAGTCCAATAAAACACGGAGTGGGTTTGCATTGCATCAGCATTGAGATAGTGAGACCAAGGACCCGCGAGCTTCCGTGACGCAACCTCGTCTAACAAAGCTTGCGGGATCTCCCTTGAGGCTTCAGCTCGGAGGTTTGGTCGGTAAAGAGGATCGCCTTCTCCAGAGGCCATCCGTGAATAAGACCAGTCAAGATGCGCCTCTGTCTTGGTTAGGTTGCAAACGGTAATGGGTGTATTGAAGCCGTCTCCGACGCCAGCGAGAATATTAGAATGGCCGACCAGAGGTCTGAACACACAGTCATATTCTTCCCGTGGGATCTTAAACTCTCCATGATAAACTACTGCCGGAACAATTCCTGGGGTGATTTCCGGAAGTACTATCGAGCGCACTGCAGAATTAGACAAGAAGCGTCAGCGTCATTACATATCAAACGGGCAAGGGCCCAAAGAGAGTCGCCATACCAGTGGAGTAAATACCATCAGCAGCAATGACGAGCGATCCCTGATACTGTGCCCCATTGTCGAATCTGGCAACCATGCTGCCTATCGTGCCCGTGACGCTCTTGAGCTTGTGCCCGTATCTCAAGTCTAGGGCCTCGTCGCCCTTGTCAGCAATCCAAGTGCGCAGAGCATTGCGATTTGCCCGAATAATAGACGGTTGGGTTTCTGGATCTGGGGCGACCAGGATATTCCCCGTAGTATTGTCGCGCATGATCAAGTCGACATACCCACTGCCGCCTACTTGACGGTCTGGCGCAACACCACGCGTGAGGCCGCGGACTGATACGTCCCCGAGTGCCTCAAGCAGCGTTGAATAGCCCCATTCACTTAGACTGATAGAAAAGCCCTGGTTGCGATCCTCCAGGGATCCCTCAAAAACGATGTTGGATATCCCGGAGTTTGTGAGCAAGCGGGCAACTGCGAGCCCCGCCAGGCCAGCGCCCACGATGAGGATTTGCTTTGTGGTATCCTCCTGTGCCATCTTGATAGCGCTCCCATGTGTGTGTACCAATACGAGTAGGATTGCGAATCAGGATGCAATTAGCCTTTGGGTTTTGGAGTCTACCTCGCTATAATCCGCCCGGCTGTGAACACAAAGGCCTCAACGGATTTGGCTGTGGGGCCGAAGACAGGTGCGTGCAACAGTCATGCCAGCGGTAACTACTGGAAACAAGGAAGAAAAGCTGGGGCTCGGAGAACGAGGGTCGGATGAAGCCATTGTCAGGATACAACGCTATGACCAAAATCCGGCGGGTCGGGATTCGTGGTAAAACAGGGCAGATAGTGTCGCTACAGTGGAAGTCGTGTGTCGGCATGGTTACAGTGTTCTTGCCGCACAAGGTCTTGGACGCCAATGATTCCGAAGTGACCTAGCTCGGAGGCCGAGTGCCTGGTCCTCGAGGGTGACGCAAATTGCTCTCCCGAAGGAACCGGATTTCACATCAAACCACGTTATGTCAACTTGCTTGCTGATTTCGACAGTGACCGATTACTCTGATTTTTCTCGGTCAACATTCCACCTAGACCTGGGAGAAACTATCAATCTAGTTGTAAGAGTAAAAGATACTGGTGTTTACAACCGTTCCTTCCAAAAGAAGACTACCAATCCCAGATCTCTTAGGATACATCTAGCACTCATCTTTCACCATTATGACCCATAGTGTACTCTAGCGGGATCTCGGGCCAATTATCAACACCATCCAGGATTGCCTGCGCGAAGCCGGTTGCGAGATGGGTCTCGAAATGGCAATGGAGAAGCCAAACACCGGGATTGGAAGCCTGGTAACGGAGCAACAGCCAAGCCCGTTCGGAAATATACGGGGGCGCTGATACTGTGTCGCGATAAGGAGGGTCAACCAAGTTGAAAGCCTCTGGCTGTGCCGCTATCGCGTCGGCAGTTGTATTCCATGTGAATACACCCATGCCTGTTCCAAGAACCCAGAACTTGGTTCCATGCTTGTGTATGACGTGTGATGTACTGTCCGAGATTTCGTTCCACTGGATGAGTAGATCTACCCATTGGTTGTAATTATTGCGAACTACCAGGGACGTGTTATAGGAATCAGGTGTATCTACACCCGTTTGCAGCATGGGCTCGTATGCTCGCCAGTCAAGGGGGAACATTACAAGGGAGTCTGTCATGCTGAATTGCCACGAACCGTTTAGAGTATGGATGCTGAATTTGTGCAGAACGTCCGAAGTATTGGCGGGCGCAATTGGGGGGAACGCTTTGATGGAGAATCGGTCCAAGAACACCACTGACGCAGTAACATTCTCGCTATCCCATTTAATATACGGGATTGATTCTGTTGAATTCAGGTCGCTGTGGCGATTGGTATATCGCAACGTGGCCCAGGTCCAGATAACTTGACTTTGTCCATTGCTCGGAACCCGAATAGTGTAGTCTTTAGGGGCTTTGTCGAGATTGACCAGAACGGCGTAACGCTCTCCGGCACGAATGTCGAATGCATGCGACAGCGTAGGTTCGATCAGATTACCGTCAACTTCGTACACCCACATGGGATGCTCGTCAATGGAGACCATCAGGGCGGAGGCCGTTACGGTAGCAACAAAGTTGAGGCTGATCCACTGAGTTTTGGTTGAATCAACTTCAATGATTTCTTTGCTACCGTTGGCCGGCACACAATCAAAGTACAGGTCGCGAGGCAGCATGCCAGGCCTAGATTGTGTCCCATTATCGATTCCAAAGCAACTAGTAAGGTAAGAGGAAATCAGGTGCTGCTACAGTCGCCAGCAAGGGAGTCTAGATGAACCTTACCCCTTTTCAGTCATCTCATCTGGGCTAAAGATGTCGTGAATTCCTGGTAGTGTGTTGGCCACGATCGCGTCATGGCCTGGACAGTTGACCCAGCCTTTCCCGTTGATGAGATAGCTATCAAAGCAGCTATAGATACACTGGGAGTTAGTCTGGCAGATCCTGATAGGTAGACAAGAGTAATCCGGGACCTGAAACAGGGGAAAGCTGACACGATAGCAAGCTGTGCGTATTGCTCGTAGTGTATATACTCAGTGGAGTTATACCTGCTCCAATCGGACAAGAGCATGAGCTTCGGGTCGTTGACCGTTGATTTAATCTCAGCAATATCCTGGCTGCTTTTACTGATCAGATGCCAGAGTGTTGGATCAATTTCCTTGCGCCTGATGACAATTGCGCCGTACAGGCCGTCCATCAGTTGAGCCCGGACATGCGAATGGTACCAATGGGTACCTGCCGGATAGGCCTTGAAACGGTAGATGAAGCTCTCGCCATGCTCAATAGGTGCTTGGGTCAAGCCCGGAACGCCATCAGAATACGGGGTACCGTTCTGTAACAAGCCGTGCCAGTGGAGGCTAGTGTTTGTTTCCATGTGGTTAAGAACAGTGATATAAAAACAAGCCCAATGTCAGCTTCACGGCGGCAAGATGTCGACTCAGAAATAAGTTACCTCGACGTCATCACCCTCATCAAAAATCAATGTAGGGCCAGGAAATTGTCCATTGACCTTTAACACGTATCGTTGCTGGCCATCAGGAGCTCCGAGTTCGTTTGTTATGATCAGGTTTCGTTTCTGAAGTTGGCCACTGACAGCAAATTCTAAAGAAACCAACCATACCAGGGCGAAGAAGAGCAACTCCACAGCCATTTCTGAAGATAGGGACTGTTTTGAAGTTCACAGATGGATAGGAGCAATATCTAGGGCTGTTTCGCACAAGCTGGAAGTACCCAATCTTTATACTATTTGCTTTTACTAGTCATGTATTCCAACCATTTTGTGAGTTTGATAGGCATCCATGAGAACAGCATTCCTCCTCTTACCTCTAACCAATCACAACATCTCTGCTACTGAAGACTCGGAAAGCTTCCAGCTAGGGGTGTACTATATGGAGAACTGAGAATTTGTTCCTACTAGGCTCGCGCGAATTTCTCCGTTGTCAGCCATTAAACCTTTGCGAGACAGAAGTCCCAGAGGTTACTCCAGACGATTTTTCTTCAGATACCAGCTGATTGATTGACTGTGAACTTTGTGATACAAGCATTCTAGCCGGCAATCTAGGCTTCTCGCCAGTTATGTTACACCTGACTCAGAATACACTTGCATTCTTTAGATATTGCATTCCTTATATACCTTTGCATACATTCACATGATATTACTCAACTGTCAAGGAATCATTTTCCGTCTGAATACGGTACAAGTTAATCATACTTAATACAGGCTTTTACTCTTTAGAGATTGTGACCCTGCAAAATAGTCTGTAGCATTCATGAGACTGTCTAGTAAATATACCACATGCTTCACCTCTGAATAAAGGTTAAGATGGCTATTCTAAAACTTCTCAATCCATTCAAAAGGCCATAGTTTCAAAGATGCAGCATACATTTCTTTTACACTACTCACACCACACCGTTTGATTCCCCCTCCCTCGTTTTTTTCTTATTTTTTAATGGTAGAGCAATGCTTAACCTCAGTCTCTGACGATGAATCAAGCATCAAAAACATAACTAGTCTCAGTGTCCTCATCAGTTTTATAATCCTGCCCCCACTTCTAGCGAATGCATCGACCAACCCACGCGGAACAACAAATACCAGCTGGGGGTTAAAAATGTGAAGTAGGCGTTGTTAATACCAAATGTGATCAACTGGTGGAGGATAAAAAGAAAAGAGCCCCTACCCTTCTGTCGCCTGTTTGGTAACTGCCTGTTCCTGTCGTCAAAAGGGTAGCCTACCCCTGCAACCCTACCTGGGCGAAAAAGTGAGGTAGAGTGGTTTTTTGACGAAAACAGCCCAGGACACCTGATCAGTCCAGTCCGCGGGAGTGTTCTTGTCCAGGTGAATGTTGTACTTGAAGAGAAGTTTAGTTATGATGAGTCGAGACTCTGCATTAGCCAGGTTCTGGCCCAGGCACTTTTGTTATTCAACTGTCAGCTGTTGCGGTACATGGCTACTAGATATAGTAGGGGTCCTGAGTCTTACATTGTATGCTCCAACACTAAAGGGGTGGTAGGGCTTGTGGTTCTCTTTCTTGAACTCTTCAGGCGGATTGGCCAAAAAGCGTTCAGGGCAGAACTCATAAGGTCGGTGGAAGTAATCCGAGCTTAAAGCAATTCCTCTTAGGGACATATTGCAGCCCGTCTGAGTTACAATGTGTCAGCTCTCCGACCGTGTTACGAAGGGGATTCACTTACCCCCTCTGGGATAAATAAGCCATTGGTATAGCCACCTCCCTTCGGTGGCACACGCCAGAGCAAGGTTGTTACAGGTGGGTATAGACGCATGGTCTCCTCTAAACAGGCAGTCAGGTACTCTAGTTTTGTGACGGAAAGGTGGGTAATCTCCTCTGGCGAAGAAAATGTGGTCCGGATCTCCTCAACTAGCCTTTCCATGGCGTGAGAGTTGGTACCCAAGAAGTAGACGAGACCAGTCAACAGAGTAGAAATAGTCTCAGAACCAGTTCCCACCAGAGTCACGGCAGAAACCACCATCTCTGCCTTTGTTAGTCCTTCGCCACTAGCGTTATCATCAACGCTTTTGATATCAACCCTGTCCCAGAAATCACCACGTATACCACCGTTTTGGATGCGATCATCGATCCGGTTGCCAGCGTACTTGAAGTTGCTCAAGCGGGCAAGTTGGAACCGCTTCGGAGTACAGTACGGGGCTAGCCACATCAAGCCGTGCTCGCGGAAGAGGAACTTCATTTGAGAATCAAAAGCAGTCTGGGCGAAAGTTTGCATCTGTTGAGTAGAATTGTAAGTCTAGGGCTTTTCCAACGTGATGAGGTGGATGGCTACCCATGGATGGACTTCTCCCTTCTCAATGCAGTTGAAAGGCTCACTCCATCCCAGATCACTGATGACATCAAAGCCAACCATGACCAGCCTGTAGATCGAGGTCAGATGAGTATAGGATTGTGTTAAAGTAATAGGCAGTGTGCGCTTAGACCACTAACCAGTCAGTGATGTTTATAGTCTCTCCAATTTTGGCGAAACCATCGACCTTGTCAATGAAAATGTTAATGTATTTGCCAATGAGTTGCTGCTGCTCTTGGAGGCCCTTCTCGGAGAACGCGTAGTTTAGAAGTTTACGGAACCGGGCATGCTCAGACCCAGCAGTGTTCATGATGCTTTTAGGACCTCCCTTGCCCTGAGGAACTCTCCTAGGGTGTCTTGGCCATTGTTCTCTACCTGGTACTCTGGCGAAAATATCGTGCCAGGCTTCCTCGTTCGAGAAGCTGAGTTCATTGGGGGCAATGCGAACGATATGGCCGTACTTGAGGTGAACTTCCGCCGACCGCTGCGGCAGACGACCTGACCATTGCCAGTAATCCTGTGGCGGTTGTTAATGAGGAACTATCCACTTGCATGAGGTGTTTCGATCGTGGTGACCTATACCCATGGAATTTTGCTGATGCGGTTGATAAATGGACCAGGAACATCAGCAAGAGGATGAAAGAAGAGATCACTGATTGCACATGCAATAAAATACAGAGCGAGGACCCCCAGAAGAAGCTCAATTGAGTCGTACAAGGATGGGGACAACAGCCTCCGCTGAACCATCAAGTCCACGTACTTGCTGAAATCATGCTCTATGGACCCCATTGTTCTGTGAGTCGTGAAGGATTATCTGATGGAGGGAAAGGGTGCGGTACGGTGTAAAGAACAGGAATTGAAGAGAAGCGAGCCCTGAGAGCCTGGACTTATAGCTCATTAGTTTGAGACGAAAATGGTGATTTACCGCTACGGTTTGGCCCTTCGACCCAGCGATATGAGGCCGTACCAAATTGCCAAGTCAATAAAAGCCGAGGCGGACGGGGCTTGTTTCGGCGGAGACGGCCGGTCGGCCTCCTATGGGCTCACCACCGTTACGGATGTCGCTGTCACACTCGGGGCCCGAGATCGAGAGGGTCAACTGGAACAGGCTCCTGAAATAGTTTGGGTCTGGACGGGGCATGTCGGTGGTGCATAATCCCTTGTGCTAGGTTCTCTCCGAGCATTCCGAAGGCCCGAAGTCTGGCCATATCCGTCGAGGGCGTTCACTGAAGTATCTTTTCACCCCTTGCAGTAACGATTCCAGCTCGGCGTTACAACCAATCATTGATTGCCTTCCGGGAACCTGCAACGGGGTTCGAGACCATGTTGACCACACAGAACTGTGGGTGGCATACTTGTCCCGACCGGCGTCGCCCCTTTATACCCACTCAAAGAGATTGGATCAAAGCGGACGTCAAGATTCGGGTTTGTTGCAGCGATTGGTTACCTGACAGTCCAGGGCGTCGCTACAGGGGGTATATCAGCTGAACGCTGGTTGTCGCAAAAAGTAGTAACAAGAATCCTAGGAAATCCGATATAAGTCAGTTCCATTTCGAAAGAAAAGAAAGACCACGCTGAAGATGAGCGACCGCATAACACCAAAGACCTTGCCGCCCAGGAACGTCGCCAGCGGTGCAATGCACTTGAGCAGCGATAAATGCGAAGACCTTGAGGATGCCAGGTCCCCAGACGCCAATTCAAGCGACGCGCTTAGTGACGGCCAGAGTAACAAAGACCCATACCTTGTAACATGGTGCGGCACAGACGACCCTGACGACCCTAAAAATTGGCCCAGGAGCCTTAAGTGGAAGAACACATGGGCCGTGTCCCTGTTTGTCTTTATATCTCCTGTCTCCTCATCTATGATTGCCCCCGCATTACAAGATCTAGGCGAGAGCTTAGGCATGCAGACCGAACTTGAGGTATACTTGTCGCTGGCTATCTTCATTCTTGCCTACGCTGTAGGACCTATCTTCTTTGGGCCTGCATCAGAGCTATACGGGCGTATGAGACTACTGCAGGCTAGTAATATATGGTATCTGGCGTGGAATCTGGGCTGCGGATTTGCAACGACCAAATCCCAATTCTTTGGGTTCCGCTTCCTTGCGGGTATTGGTGGCAGCGCTCCGCTGGCGATTGGAGGAGGCTGCATTAGGTGAAACGCCACCCACCGTGCAAGGCACTAATGCTAATGTGTTGCAGTGACATGTGGAGCGCTGAGGACCGTGGCAAAGCCATGGGCATCTACACTCTAGGCCCGATTCTTGGTCCGGTGGTCGGGCCTGTTGCCGGCGGCTTCATCGCCCAATACTCTACGTGGCGTTGGGTATTTTGGTCCACCTCAGCAGCAGCCCTTGGTATCCAGGCCATTGGGTTCGTCTGGCTGCGCGAAAGCCACCCAGCCACGCTGCTTCGGTATCGGCGGAACCGCGTGGCCAAAGAGACTGGCAATGAAAGGTTACATACTGTTGTACAGCCTCAGACATTTGTCTACACACTTGCTGTTGGGTTTTGGAGGCCGATTAGGCTATTCTTCACGCAACCCATCATATTTTGCATGGCCATTTACATGGCTTACTTATTTGGCACCACCTATCTCTTATTTGCAACGTTCCCCGACGTTTGGACTGTGGTATACCACGAGGACCCTGGGATCGGCGGGCTCAACTACATATCTATAGCTGTTGGGTCCTTTGCTGGACTTTTCTTTAACGTCAAGGTTATTGACCCGATCTACAAGTCCCTCAAGGCTCACAGCCATAATATTGGTAAGCCTGAGTTTCGCATGCCCTCCGTGGCGGCAGGCTCTGTCATGTGCACTATCGGGCTCTTTTGGTATGGCTGGAGCATTGGGCAAGTGCACTGGATTATGCCTAATATTGGCGCCGCTATATTCACAGGAGGCACTATATCCTGCCTGCAGGGCATGCAGATGTACATTATCGACAGTTATCAGACTTACGCTGCCAGTGCCATGGCCGCCTGCGCTATTCTGCGCAGTTTAGCGGGCTTTGGATTCCCTCTCTTTGCCCCTTACATGTATAGGGCTCTTGGATATGGATGGGGCACCAGCGTGCTGGGGTTCTTCAGCATCGGCTTTGGCTGGATGGCGCCCGTCGTCATGTGGTACTATGGGCCCAGATTACGTGCTATCTCCAGGTACGCGGCAGGGTAAGTAGCAGAGGGCCAGAAGGGGGTAGATTCTACTCAAGCCTAGCGATGTTGGAAGAAATGATGAACAAGAAGCGTAATTTTCACGCGTGACCTCTTGCAGGTGCCGAGGCCCACAGCCACTCCTGCAATATATATATGTATTCGATTACGGAAGAGAACGAATGAGAAGTGTACTGCACTATAGCTATCTTCCAGTATACGGAGGCCCCTGTAAGGGCACGCAACATTTTTGTTCGATGTAATGTATATAAATCGGATAATATAGCGCTCGGTACTTGTCCGGAACCCGATGACCCCCTAGGGCTCCCATTCGTGCCCCATGCTTGGCCACTTGACGTCACAGCCCTTCAAAAAGCGCGATAAAACCGGGCGTAGGCCTAGGTATGTTGTCTATAAGCTAAATACTGTTTGAAGCTTATGCTGTATGAAAGACGATGGCCTCAACTCGCCTTACCAGTTTCGAAGGAGTCTTTACTACCCTGGTAGAGGATATCAAAGCTCAATGCGTTGAGCAGTATGAACTCCCACCTCGAGTTTGGCAATGGTTCGAGAAGGTATGCACGTATCAAGCTTTTCTGTATCACTTTGCTTCTTTGTCTCACTTATTTTGCTGTAGTCATTGAACCACAATGCGCTCGGTGGAAAGTGCAATCGTGGGCTTTCCGTGGTCGACGCGGCACGGCTCCTCCTCGAACGTGATTTGACGCCAGGTGAGTATTTTCAGACGGCTACGCTAGGCTGGATGGTCGAACTCCTGCAAGCTATGATGCTCGTCCTTGACGATATCATGGACGGGTCGGAAACGCGCCGCGGGAAGCCAAGCTGGTACCTTGTGCCTGGCGTTGGCATGATTGCCGTCAATGACGCGCCCATGCTAGAGAGTGCTATTTACCTTCTACTGAAGAAGCATTTCCGCGAGCATCCAGCATATGTAAGGTCGATGCACTCTCCACCGCCAATCATTCACCAGAGGCTTATGTTGTATGTTAGGTGGACATGATGGAGCTGTTCCATGAAGCCTCGTTCCGAACCGAATTAGGGCAGACTTGCGACTTGTTGGCCGCTCGTCAAGACTCGGTGGGCATGGATTTTGCGGCCTTCAATCATGACGCGTATAGCCAAATGGTCGCCTACAAGACGGCGTACTATAGCTTTCATCTCCCGGTCGCCCTCGCAATGCTTTACTGTGGCTGTGCCTCGTCTCGAAACTTAGAGCAAGCTGAGAGCATCCTAGCGGCTATGGGGACCTACTTTCAGGCGCAGGATGACTACCTTGATGTTTTTACCGACTCAAACATACTGGGAAAGGTCGGCACTGACATCGTGGACGGCAAGTGCTCCTGGCTAGCGGTCCAGGCCCTCGAACGGTGCAATGTTAAACAAAGGCGGGTGCTCGAAGAGAACTACGGTCGCAAGGAACATGCTTGCGAAGTCAAAGTCCAGGCCGTCTTTCATGAGCTTAAACTGAAAGAGGTATACACCGAATACGAGGATGGCAAAGTTGCCGAGCTCCGACAAATGATTGACAAGGTCGATGAGACCGAGGGCTTGAAGAAGAGTGTCCTGTCCGATTTTTTGAGTAAGATTCATAAGAGGGACAGGTAGTACGTCTCCTTACTGCAAGAAGATTATGTTCCAACGGCGCATACCTTGAGATCGGCATTGGTGCAATGATCATGGCGTACAGCTCGAATCCGTTGACGACATGTGACCGTTTCCATTAAGTTCGTAGGCTACACGTCTAATACCTGAACCGTCATCTCTCTACTATCGTCCGTAGAGGTAGATGACCATGATATCTAGTCCTCAGCAGTGACCATGATTCCGGACTCGTCCAAACAAGAAGCGGTGGTTTGCGATGTATTAATATTCTGTATGAAGCTATTTTGCATATAACAATGATGGAAGCTAAGCACACATGCCACTATCGCGCACAATTGCACCCGGTTTGGTGGCAGACATATGGATCAAATATCGTCCTTGCGGACTCGGTTGAGCTTGAAGCCAGTCTAGGTGATATTAAGCGTTCAAAACAGTGAGAGTGCGCTATGGACGTGTTGACTTCGCGCGATTAGTACGAGTCGAAACGGCTCCGTCTTTGACCCCTTGGCGAGAGCTCTCCATCTATCTGCGAAAGTCTCCTGTAAGCCTGAGGGAGAAAGTACGAGGTGATATCGATCTCATCATCTTTAATAGCCAGGGCGAAGAAGGCTTGGAAACCCCGCTTAGTCCGCAGCTCTTCCTCCGTGACCATCCCACGCACCACATTCAGATATGCCTGTGCGTCTAGACCTTGTCCGCGGCGCTCCAGGAATCCAGTAACTGTCTGAATTGCAGCCAAATCACTCTCGGAGTGCTTGCTCACTTCCACTTGCAACTTTACGTGGGGTTGAGCGTAGCTGGGGTGGATGTCAAAGTAGAAAGTTATGCCGCTGATGTTGGCATTAGAAACAGTCCCGCTCCGTCCGTTTGGCAGACCGGGTCCACTGTAGACGCATGGGAAGACTGTTGGCTCGTCTGAAGTAGGGAAATCTGCTTTCAACCCACGAATACCGTACCATAGATCCCTTAGCTGGTCTAGCGTACGTTGCGGTGCAGGTTTTCTTCCTCCGAGAGTCATCACATTTGTAATCTGATCAAAAGAAGCACTGCGTGACGTGACATAAATCTTGAACCGAGAGGCCTCCGGCTTACAGCAATCAATGGCAGTCGTACCTAGAACTGTGAGTTGCTTTCCGTGGGGATCTGTCTCAATGAAGTCTCGAACTGCATGCAGACAAGCCAGAGACACATTCTTGCCGTACGCATCGCGCATGGCTGTTGGAAAAACCTCGTGGAGCATGTTCTGGATCTGCGACGGGGCTCGAGTCATCAAGCCTGCCATGACTTCTACGGAGTCCCTATCGGCAGCAGTCTCCAAACCCACCAGAATTGAGGAGCCCGCGGATCTGCGTGTTTCCCCGTCTATGAGGCTTGGTCTGATATGAGCGGCAAACCTCCACAGGAGAGATAAGTCGGTAGTCGGAAATCTGTCTCCAATCTCCCATAGCATCTCTTTGGCAGCCATTTCGTTCAACGGGTCTGCTGGCGTTCCCGTCAGAGACCCTATAGCCTCCACGTAATGGCGGATCAATACTTTGCAGTTTGGGCCGGTGCCCCATCTCCAGCTGTAACTGATTGGAGAACCATCACCGATACCGGGAGCGATACGGCTCCAGAAATTTGGAGCAGCAGTCACAGGCTTTGGACCCATGCGCGGGACTACAAAGAATCGGTGGAATAGCAACAACTCGATCTGGCGCTGTTCCGGGTATCGAGCTTCGTGCAGGATCCGCGCCACTTGTGAGCCCGTTACTCTCCACCAGAAAGACTGGTGTACGTCTGTGTCTGGAAGAACACGAGATAGAATAAGGAAGGTACCGAGTTGCTTATCCAGGTCCAGGGACCTTAACTATTGCGTCAAGGCGAGTTAGCGTGCATCCAGTGGACTTTCCGAGTTGGAACCTGCCTGGATTTCTTGATCAGGAGACTCCTTAATCTCACTTCCAGTAGCCCTTGCATCATGAACTAGAATTGAAGGGGTCATTCTTCTGGCTGTGAAAGGGATGCAAACAAACTAGAAAATAGAGAGAAGGTGTGGTCTATCTGAGATGTTTCCTCGTGCTGTGCACTCCGCCACATTTACAGATACCTGGGGCCATGATTGAATGGACGGAGCAACATTGCTCGGGAAAGGCGTCGGGAACTATCGCTCTCCGCTCGGGTTTTACTGACATGACAAGGAGTCCGGCGGATTTTGTTTCCAGTCCTGTTTCTTCGGACCTTGTCTTCACTGGCCAGAACCCAGCACCCCGACGACACCCGGGATACCCACGCTGGGGCCGGTGATTACAGGGTCGACTAGCCCGTGGACGCCAGTACCAGTATGATGCTGTTGTATTGCAGGTAATAGATGACCTAATGACCTATGTTCCCTTTTTTGGGACCCATACTATTCATTACGAAGTTCTTTGACACGTTGTTAGATTGCTTTACAGTCGGTGTGCTGCGTTTATAAGGCATTATGAAGTTGCAAAGGTACAATGTAAGCCATATAGTATTTACGACTACCCTACATTTTTCTTTGTACAGGATCACTTACACAGCCTTTGGAAGCTTCAGATCGGCCGGTTCGGAAATACCAGGGAAACTGACATCCAATATATATATTTCTTATCGGAACTTGCGTGCAGCGGTGGCCAAGTCATTTTGCAAATGGGGTCAATATGAAAAGCACCCCTTAGTAACGGAAATCTTTTTTTTTCATTTTCCTTCATTCGCACCTTTCTTTTTACTTTCATTTAGTACCATCAGAGTCGCAAATGACAAACGAAGTAGCGTAGGGTCTGGGATCAACAATTCACCTCTATCCAGTCCTTCAGTTCACCAACTGTAGGGCAATTGAGAAAGAGAGAACTCTTGATATCAATGCCGAGGTCGCTACGGAATTTTTCAGAGAGCACGAGCGACATGAGTGAATCGATCCCAAGTTGAGAAAACAACGCGTCAGAAGTCAGGTCGGTCAGCCGTATGTTCGTTTCGTCTGCGATGATGCGCAAACACTGGCTGATCAAGCTGGCCTCTACCTCCTCTTTATCTTCATTGCTGCTCTCGCTCGAAGGGGATGCGATTTGCGTGATTGTCGTAGTGGGTACTTCTTCCTGGCCTCCCTTGGCGGTTGACGGAACGACGTCCACCAGTTGACTGGTCAGTGCGGTTGCCTCGACTGAAACTATATCCTTGCTCCTTTGAGTTACAACGGAGCCCAGTCCGGGGATCATAGGATTGTGGTCACGATGAGTGTCTTGTGTCGCTGTTGTTGCTGTGGGCGCCGAGAAGAAACGATCCATCAGCAAGCGCGGCACACGGCGAAATCGGATTTGACTGAGGACCCCAATAATCTCTTGGTCTCGCAAAATATATACGTCACCTGCATACATCTGCATGCTCCCTTTTTCAAGAGGGAGTGGAAACATGCGCACGTAGCTCTGATACTCGACACCTGCCTCAAGTGGCTCCAACACACGGAAACTGTCACTTCCAGGCGTAACATAGAAGTAATCTGAAGAATTGGATGCATCGCTTCCGTTCATGATTAAGCCTGCGAGATGGCAGACTGGGTCTATCCAGTGCGGCGGGGTGTGATATTTGCCCTGGTGTTCAAAACTGAGCGTCACATTCGCGAACGCTTCATAATCGTGCAAAACGACAGTGTCAATGCCACGGTAGCTCTCTGCATAATCCACGACGTTCTTAAAGAGTGTGTACACCATGTTTCTAGAAAGTCGGTTCGCCTTGCCTTCGATAGCCATTTGGTGGAGTGTCGCAATGCGACCGACAATAAGATGTGCTACTCTGGTCCACTCGGCCTGCCAGTGTAAAGGGTCCTCGAATCGAACCACTGCTGATGCGAACGTCTCCGGGGAGCACTTCCCCGTCTCAGGGTTGACATTGGACCATGCTAATGTCATTGAATTGCTATCCAAGTCCAGGTTAGCCTCCAACTGGATGGGCTGAGAAGAGCCCTTGGTCTTGCTGGCGACCTGTGCGTGTAGGACCTCCAAACTGGTGACATTCATGTACAGTCTCTTGACATCGGGTACAAGCCGGCGATACAGGTAATCGCCTATGGTTAATGCCATATCGGTCCAAATAGATGATGTTGCCACACCACAGGAGTTCATCTTATGTCCCCAGACTGCAGCTAGAAAATCGGGATGCTGCAAGTCGGAGAGAGTAAGCATCGTGGCCGTTCTAGCTTCAACAGTTTCACGGAGCACTTGATGGATAAGAGAAGAGCAGATTTGTGGAATTGTTGGCATAGATTGGGGCTGCCCCGCCCTACCATGCTGGAGGAATTGACCCCCATGCTTGAGATGGGCCTTGTCTAGAGTCCATGTACCAATATAGGGAATCCAGTAGTTGGTGTTATTCCAACCGTAATGGGGAATACCGTTTATTAACGACAAGGCGGCCTCGTGGGGTTTGAAATACTCTTGCCAGCGTGGCGTAGCACCAGCAAGATGCAATGTGACAAGACTCTTGGCAATGGTAGTCATATTCTCTTCATTCCGACGACACGACGATGTAACGCGAGACTGAGGAATCAATTTCCGCACGAAGCTGACGCAGATAGGGTGCGGGCCACATTCTATCCAAAGTGTGTTGTTATCAACAATGCCGAGATTGTGAGCAGCCTCGATAGCGTCGACAAAGTTGACAGCACTGCGCGTGTGGTCCCGAATGTACTCGGCATTGATTGTCTTGCCATCGAACACAGTCCTGCCAAGCAGAGTTGACAAGACGGGAATACTTGGAGCCTTGAAATGCACCCTTTCCGCTAGTTCGTGGAGCTCACTGAGCACTGGATCCATCTGGGCCGTGTGATAGGCAAATGGAACGGCTAATAGCACGCACTTGTAGCCCTTGGTCTCCAGTGTTTGTTGAATCAAGCTGATCTCGTCCTTTGGACCCCCAATGACTGTATCTTGGTGCGTGTTTTTGCATGTTATTGTATAGGTGGATTTTGCGGTGTTGGCATCGCTCCTCAGAACTTGTTCTAGGTCTTCTGGGGCAGCAGCGACAGAAAGCATACAGTGACTTTGAGAAGCACAGAGCTTCTCTAAAAGCTGGCCACGGCGTCCAACGAGACTCAACACATCAACAACAGACAGGACGCCAGCAACAGCCAGTGCTGAGTATTCTCCAAGACTGTGACCGATGACAGCACTGGGTCGGATATCGAGCACTGACCAGTAACGGGCAAGCGCAATCTCGAGAACGACAATGCTGAGGTGGCACGTAACTGGGGACTCAACGCCCTCCTTCAGATCCAAGCTTCCGGTAATAGTAGGTACCACTGAGTGATAGCCTAGGCGTTGAACGAGTCTGTCAAGTTGATGGACCTGCCCTCGGAAGACTGGAGAATCGTCGAAGAGGTCCTGCCCGATGCCCCGGGTCGAAGATGCCTGCCCAGTAAAGGTGAAAACAACAGGGGGTGTCTCCAACGAAATACACCGATGGACATTGGTATGAGAATCATCCTGGAGGCAGGATTGCAGGAACCTCTGTACACCAGAGATAGTGCTTGCGACTGTGGCAATACGCAGGGGGTGATGTATGCGCCGGCTGCACAGAGTATAGGAGAGATCACCAAGGTCCACCTGGGGGTTCTTCTCTAGGTAAGACACCATATTGTGTATATTTGCCTGTAGTGACTTCTTGCTCTTGGCGGATATGACTATAGGGTGCATTGAACGAGTGCACACGCTGCCAGTGCAGACTCTGGATCTTTCAGGGCCGTCTTCCAGGAGGAGCGTAGTGTTACCCCCATGGGCGCCAAAGGAGTTAACCAAAGCGCGACGCGTTGTTCCTGGGGGTCTTGGCCACGGCGTTAAAGTCATATCAAGCCCTGCGTTGCGCCTATCCAAGTCCTTGGGAATAGTTGGATTGACCTCCGTCTTGATTCCAATATGTGGGGGCAGTTGTTCCTTTTGAAAACACAGTAGCGTCTTAATTAGAGATGAGATACCGGCTGCAGCCTCCCCGTGTCCTATATTGGCTTTGACTGCTCCAATATGGAGCCGCTGATCTGGACGTCGACGCGGCGTGAGTGGAGCAAACACATCAAGAACCGACTCAGATTCAGTAGCGTCACCAGCCTGGGTACCAGTACCATGTATCTCAACATAACTCACATCAAGAGGACTGATTCCAGCCTTATAAAGAACCTGACGATAGTTCTCTTTCTGAGTCCCTGCGTGCGGGTGTGTGATGGAAATAGCTTCAGCACAGTGGTTTGTCGCGGCTGAAAGAACTGTAGCTAAAATCTGATCATTATCAGCCTGTGCATCCTCAAGTCTCTTGATCACAATAGACCCGATGCCATCAGCCCGACAATATCCATCAGCCTCTTTATCCCACACTTTGCACTGCCCAGTCTTGGATAGGAAGTGAGCATTGCAAAGACCAGCATAATTATCAGGATCAGTAATCACATTCAAGCCCCCCGCAATAACAGAATCAGCTTCGCCTGCCCAGAGTGCACCGCAGCCAGCATGTACTGCAGCCATTGAACTTGAGCAAGCTGTGTCAATGTTAAAAGAGGGCCCTGAGAATTTGAAAAAATAGTTAATACGTCCTGTGGCGAAACCTCGTGTTCCACCGGGAACTGCATAAGTGCCGATATTTTGTGACGCGTTAAGCTCGCGCCAGTCGTCGCTGGCCTGCCCATAGTATACACCAATACGGTTGGGTTGCGTTGATCGGGTGCGACCTGGAACAACACCCGCCATTTCCATAGCTTCATAGGCGGTTACCAGAGCCAGCCGCTGCATCGGGTCGGTTTCTTCGGCCTGTTTCGTGACAGTGCCGTTAGCGTTACCTCGTAAAGATGGACGGGAATAGGCCGATCCAGGGGTCAAATGCCGGTGAGTGGAGAAGAATGTACCTCTTTGGGAGACATGTTGAAGAACGCAGCATCGAAAAAGCCGGGATGGTCAATAAAATTTCCAAAACGAGTCTGAGTAGCATTATCAGTCCTTCCGGACGGATCGAAATGCGCATCAAGATCGAATCTGTCGTCTGGGACTGTTGTATGGGCATCGCGACCTTGCTCTAGGAATTTCCAGAAGTCCTCAAGGTTATTCGCGCCTCCAGGCATACGGCAACTCATACCAACAATGGCCAGTTTAGAGCCGGCATAGGAATTGGGATGCCGGTCACCAAAATCTCTATAGCTCCAGTCGATGAGATCGTTCCGCTGGATTTCAATCGACGTACATGCGGCCTTGAGAGTTTCCATCATGCCCTCGAAAAGTACCGACGTCCTGAAGGTGTCGGCTTGTAACTCATGCCGTGTGTTAGAAAGACCAGAACCAACCTTATCAATAATGTTGGCGGTGACATTATCCAAATAGATGGTACCTGTAATAAGTTCTGTGACGATTTCCTCGAATAATTCAGCAGCGGTCGCCGCAAGGAAGGGCTTGCCTGTCTGAGACGAGAGGAGGACATGCTGCACTGGGCGCGAAGGCGGGATCAAACTTGATGTTTTGTCGAGAACGTCGCAAATATCTTCCTGTCCGTAGATGTGGGACGCATGGCACAGCCCGTCATAGACGGGGAGAGCAAAGGATTTGGAGTACCTCAGGCTATGGGAAAGCTGGAAGGCTTTCTTGATGCGCGACGGTGGTCCGCTGATACTCACAGAGGTTTTGTCTGCCGCACTGATGAAAACCTTCGTCAGCTCCGGCTCCCCCGACTTTGCATTAAATTCTGATAACTCGGTCTGGACATCTTCCGCCTTCATCCCGGTAACAACATGAGCCCAGCTCTGTGGCATGCCATCAGGTTGTGGTGCCTCGAGCTTTCGAGAAAAGTCATCGACGTAGACCCCTAAGCGAAACGAGACTCTTAGACTCTCCGCTCCATTCTTGAGCAGCTCAGCGAGCGTATTTGATAATGCCACGGCTGCACCAGCAAGGAGGCCAATACTCAAGCCGGCGAGAATGGCTGGAGAAGACACAAGATCTAATTCTACATCATTCGCCTCGTGTGCTCTTTGAAATGAAGTATCATTCGGTTAGTATGTGTCTTGCCTTGCCGTGTTCTGATGGCGGGAACTCTCACCCGATGAAATGACCAAGTTGCAATACAACCAATAGGGCGCTTTCCATTGCTGCTCCCAGCCCACCTTCACGGAAGTCACCGTGTTCTGCCAGGGTCAAGACGGATTCAAAATGTGGGACTTGGTTCTGTAAATATTGCGGAAGCTTGGAGATCTCATCTCGAAGTACCAACGTCGCTTCATGGACAAAGGCGCTCAATAAACGAAATCGTCGGTCTTGGCTTTGTCGGAGCAGATTGCGCAGCAGGAGCTTCAAGTCATCACTCGGGAATTCGTTTCCAAAAAAGACAAGCTTGTGTCTTCTGTTGCACGGGAAATCTGCCATGGGTTTCACCTCAGCCGCCTCGGTATGGGGGTTGCCTGCCATCGCTGCAAGGTGCTATTCCTATGCTAATCTTCTGCTTGAGCGAGGACCACGGCAATTTCAAAGTAGAAAAAAAAAAAAAAGGATCAATAAACCAAATCCAATATTCACTGGGCTATTCAGCGTCTAGATAATGAGGGTTGGGTATTCTCAATTTTTTGGCGCCGGGGTTGGAACCAAACCAATGGGCGTTGCTAATGGGCCTCTATCCGTATAAGGCACTATTTAGCTCAAGATAAGCTATGCGTTCTGATTTCTGCTGGCGAGCGGAGTCCGAATGTCTTAGTCGCAGGGAATCCATGGTAATGACTTGCAAACCCCGACGAGGGCTCACCACCGGACCACAAGGGGTACAAGCAGTGGACTATACACGGAATACCGACCGGGAAGTTACACTGCTTCCCGGAGAAAGAATCCGAGAAGCGTGTAACCCGGTAGGCAAGGGACTCCCTGCAACCCTGGCCGGGGTCAGCGTGTTTCTTAGGTTACATTATGCGGGGCAGATAGATTTGTCGTGCCGGTAGAGCTATGCAAGCACATGCCGATTGGGTACCTACCATAGGCCATCTGCAGCTCGCACCTACTAGTTTAATACATTCAACACTATGGACAGGGCAACTAGTCAAGGCGTTCCTCAGCTCAGCTGCACTGGTTGCCGCGACCGCAAGCTAAAGTGCGATAGACTCGTCCCATGCGGCAATTGCATTTCTTATGGCGTCGCATGCGTACCAGTTTATCGACGGAGATTGCCACGAGGCCGCTACGCCTCCACTGCACGTCAAAGATCACCATCTAGTACATGTGACAATGATAAAAGCCAGGAATCGACAGACCTGGAGCTTGATACACAAGCGTTGGAGTTTGAGGGCTTTATTACTGGTTTAGGCTCCGTGGCAACGACAAGGGGGTTATCCCCGCGCTCAGTAAGTTCGTTCAACTCGAGATGCAGGCGTACCTCTTCGTACAGCCTCTAGAGTAATCAGGTATAAAACAGAAGCTGAGGTCATGGTCCCAGCGATCAGAAAATTCCCACGCACGATCCCAGATTCCCGCTTTTTCACCTCGCACAAGTATCCCCGCGTATAGCGACCATCAAGGCCCCGGAGTTTATGAACCACAGGACCCTCAAAGAGGCTTTACCATTAAGGTATGCTTGATCTAGCCAGTATGAAACTGGTGGAGTGCGCATTCATTACCAATGAGCTGTGTATTGACAAGAACGACCATGCCAGGAGCCGCGGGTACTCGATGCCAGAGGCACCAATTTGCGGAATGACGGCATCACATATCAGAACTTCTCAGAACCAGTGCCATCAGATGCTTGTCATGTTAGGAGCAGCCCATTTGTTCTGTTCGGCTCGGATCAAAGTTTTGAATTGTGTGCTCGACGCAAGATACCGGCAGCAGAATTATGTCAAGTCTACCTCGAAAACGTCGACCCGCTAATAAAGCTCCTTCACCGTCCAACATTACGTAGCTGGATGATTCAGGGAGGAACATATTTGACATACCCTATCAACCATCCCTCACTTGAAGCCCTGAGGCTCGCAGTATGCTATGCTGCTACAGTGACGATAACTGAGGACCAAGCTCAGGTTCTATTTCATACCAGCAAGATAGACGCGCTATCAGCATGTAGAATGGCCTGCGAGGCCGTGCTGTCTGTGTCGGATTTACTGGTTTCTCGTGATATCATCACACTTCAAGCCTTTGTGTTGTACCTTGTACGTGCAGGTCGATTAGAATCGCATCAAACATGCATTGCTGACTTGTTCACTATAAAGCTTAGTCGGCGCGCGCATGACAAGCATATGGCTGTCTGGAACTTGATAGCTGTGGCCGTCAGGAGCGCTAGGTTTCTCGGTTTACACCAAGGCGTAGGAGGACCAAATACTCAGGACCAATCATTCTTTAACCAACAGACACAGAGTCGACTTTGGTTGACAATCTGCTTGATTGATCTACAATCGTCTGCCGGTCAGCAATACGAGCCTCTAATCACTTATCGAGAAGCAGCTGCGGCCCTAACCTTCGTACAACATATCGATGACTCTGATTTCGACCCTTCAACGACAAACTCGGTCCCAGACCGCGAAGGAGTTACTGACACCACATTCACTCTGATTAACTATCAAGTAGAGCTTGCGGGTATTCGGCTGAACCTGCCTTCTCTCCATCCAACCGGCGTCTGGACAAGCGCAGGTGACAGGGCGGCTGTTTACTCAGATAAACCCCATGACCAGCCGATCCCAGAGGCTTCAGTTCGTCTCTTTGAGCAAGCATCCCTCCGCCTTTTGCACCTCTGCATCCCTGATACCTCTGAGTACGCATGGTTCACATACCACAGCATAAAGGGCCTAGTGGCCGCAGTTTGCGTTAAGGCGCTTAGTACCAATGAACGCCGAGGAAAGCTAGAGCTTCTATATCAAGCGCTAACTCATCTGAAAAACACTCAGATTATTCGAGATGATGCGCGTAGTGCAGGGTATCGGTGGTATTTAAATATGCCTTGGTCTACTCTCACTATAGCGATCATCGAGTGCAGCCGCTGCGAAGACATGGCCCTCGTATATCGTGCATGGCCACTCGTCGAGGAATGGTATCAAATCTACGAGCACAGCGGAAATAGAGTCATCTCGCCAGAGGTGGTCATATTGATGCAGCGGATGCAAGCAACATTCCAAGCAACATTCCAAGCAAGGCATCATAGCGGCCAGCAGGCCGGCGGAAGACACACTAGTCGAACTCCATCTGAGCATACCGTACCAGATCCGACTCCGGTTGTACTTTCGGCTACTGGCATGGGTTTTAAAGAGGTTACAGGATCATGGACCGAGGCAGATTTTGCTTGGACAGGGTCCGAAGATGTTTTCCTAGCGCAGACTTCAATTGGCTGATACGTCTACTACTACGACATATATGGGACTAGGGGGGTGAACTCAGTTCTACCATGAAAAGAGCCAATCTTGTACATTTCAACGCCAAGAGAACGAGTACGCCAGAGAGAAACATTGAAGTAATGCCCCGAAACATTGCGGATTTCATTTCGTTGGCTGATATAGACATTTTTGTCTGAATATGCCAAGATGTTTCACTGTGCCTTGCACTCATATACAAAGGCTACTGGATGGCTGGAAGCTATTAGTGGTTGGGAGGAAACATTATACAGCTGACTGGACTTTTCAAAAAGGAAGCATGGGGGCATCAGATGTCCGTAATAGCTTTTTGACTAAGAATAGTAGGAAGAAGAAGAATCTCAAAACCCATTTGTGCCGTATCATATGGCGACTGACGCGGGATCTGAAACTCAGTCTATTTGGACTAGAAAGTCATAGATACTCTGCGAAGGTTATCCCACCAGTTAGCTCTAACATCCATTACTTTCTATCGCTACCTGATCTTCTCAATATGACTCGGTATAAGTATGGGTATATGGATGTCCGGTCAGCCTCAACGGCCAAAAGCAACTTAGATTCTTTAGACTTGGGTACAAAGGTTGCTGAGCTGTACATCTTTCGCGGTGGCGCTGTATCCCATTCCTCTATGCACCCAAGTCATTAGATGTCCTCAAAATCAACTATCTCGGCCCTAACAATCTCTAATGTTGCTCTCAATTTATCTTTCAGGAGTGGCTCTAATGTCGTTAAAAAATCTCCACCCTCCTTCATACCACGACCAGCTGAGATGGCGCGGCTCTTGCTTGATTGTATTATTCTTTCGATAATGTTCCCGACTCGGGTAACCTCGCTCAGAATCACGCTAGAGACTATGTTCCGCTTGACAGAGCTGTCTGGTCGGAATTCACCTACGCAAACCGGCATATCTCTAGCTATGGCTGCTGTGGTAGAGCAGCAGTCGGTAGCGTTATCGCAGTGGTTTTGTTCATCGCTTCCTGATGGCGGGGTTCTCCGGCACAATAGAAATTGTCGGTATGCGTCTATAATGCCGTTGCAGCAGACGAGGGTGAGCAGAATTAAGTCTGGTGAGTTGAGCCCGTTAGGCTCCTTCAGGAGACCCGACAAGTTACGGATAGCCATGCTGGTGACCGTTAATATTATGTCAATGCCCGGAGCAGGCATTATAGAAGACACATGTAGGCTTTTCAAGGTCGATAAGACAACTTGAATGTTCGCCGAGGGGTGTGCTGCCCTCATTTCCTCGGACCCAGCAGCGCTAGAAGTTTTGTCGTCTAGTTGAGACTCCGTCGGCTTCTTTGACAGAGCCAACAGGGCTGAGTCCACCGCTGTAGTTGTGGGAACGTAAACACCTCGTTTATTTGTGCCACCATCCCCGAGTCTTGAGAGGAGGGAGAAGTCTAGGCATGACTCGTGGGGAGCGAGGTATGATCTTTGTGCCATGCCTCCCATATGGGTTACTTCGGGGGCGCGGGAGGTCAAGCTGTCCCCAGACACGGGCGATTCGTCATCGATGGATGTAAGATTAAAAGCATGGTTGCTGAAGTCTTCGGCCAGATCGTTAACGCTATGTCGCCGGGGGCTGAACACTGGTGACTTCGGTGTGTTGGTTTGTCCTGGCATGAAGTCTGTCGACAGGGGGAAGGCCTCGTCGAGGAATGCAAAATCAGGTACACTACTGCTGATGTCCTCTGCATAATTGGTAACGCTGTGTCGTCGGTCGCTCAACGCTGATGGATTAGATAGGTTCGCTTCACTTGACATGTAGTCTGCCGACATGCGTGGTTCCTGATCGACGATTGGAAGGCCAGGTATATTGCTGCTACTGAGGCCTTGTGCGAGACTGTTCACACAGTATCGGGAGGCTTTCGGGAGGACCGGTGGTGACTTGGTAAGGTTGATGGCTTGCCTGGAGACAGGCTTTCCTCGGCGTGCCAGACTATACCGGCATGCCAACCGACTGCGAACACAGCGCTGGCAGCTGGGCCGGTCACGGCTGCATCTTACTTTAGCTTGGGCGCAATTATCACAACTATCCTTGAACTTTGCGGGTCGATTGGTGGGATCCATCTTGGATTGATTGACTGATTGATTGATTGATTGATTGATTGATTGATGCCTTGTTTCATACTTCTGAGTGGGGTCAGAAGATAAATGGCAGCTCGCTGCACAGAAATCAAGGGCAACAGACTGGTGAATCAGTGGTGGCTTGCTAGGTGATGATTCATGGGATAACGACCTTACCTGTGATTAGATAGAGACTACAGGGGAAGTTCCCATTTCGGTAAAAGATATAACATCAGCAGCTAAAATAAAGAGGCTAGAGCATAAAGTCTTCTACTCACCTACAGATACTACTCAAGGTGACTCACCACTTTGAATTGCGTAACATCAAGGAATGGCTAGGTAGCGGATACTTTTTCCATGCCCTCCTGTGCCATAGTAACATTGACACCTGTAAATGCACGGTACAAAATTATAAGGCTGTTAAGTGTGCAAACCCAGGCTAATGTAACTCTGTGGTGATAAAACCACGTCATCAATCTCAACTCTGTATTTGGTTCCACATTGACAAGAACAACTACTGGTATCTCCTCTATATGTACCCTCTTGTTTCCCCTGGAATTCGGTCTGCAGCTATCGCTTGGAAAGTTAGTTGCTTGGTAATTAGCAGTCCGAACCGTGAGTCTTAGAGGAAGGCACCGCTGGTACCTGACAAAGGAGTAACATATCTTGCGACCATGACACTGCTGCCGCATGGTAGAGTATTCCGTAATCAGATGGGTTAGTTGGTAGATTGTAGGTGCCCTACTGGTTCCATACAGCATTCTCTACTGATAGTTATATATTCAATCTCGCCACACACAGCGCTGTCTAATTAGCCCGGCAATCAGCCCAACAGTAATCGACTTTCCAGCTGAATGCACGGATCAGACCTAAGTATTTCATGTTGATTAGGTATACTAAGTATGCTATATTTGGTTTTTTTTTTTTTTTACTCCTAAATTCCCGCTACAATCAGAGAATACAAGGCTCTGATGAACCTAGCCTTAGGATATTATGTATATCGTTCTTATCACACTGTATCAGTGATATCATATGGCTAAGCAGAGGATTCACAGCTTGGTCTGTGATAAAAGCCTTTTTCATATTCCTGCTTATTGTGCAGGAAGGGCGCTGAAAACAGAGTTGATTCTTTCTGGATCTTAAAATTTCAACCTTTTTTGTAGGGTGCTGATTGTATTATCTTTCCTTTTGTATTATGTTATATTCTAACTATGCGGTGATTCTACAGAAATAAAATGTCTACTGTGCTGAACCTCCTGAAACAGCGATACTATCTATAAGGATAAGGCTTCTGTGGCGTATGCGAGCCATTCTTTGTCTTGCCTCAGGCGGTTGATAACACCCTTTTCCGGAGCAAAGAGCAGCTCCAGACCCCCCCCTCCTTCTTTTTTACGGGGCAGTATAAGAATACAGCCATCCCGAAATGGCACGTGCGCACAGCGAGAGGCCTTCATCGTCCCAAGACGGGACCCCCAGTCAAGCTCGAAGAGATCCCCCATCTCCCCATTATTACTGACCTCCAGAGTGCGTTGCCAATATACTCCGAGGATAGGGGGGGTGGTGGGGGTCCATCTGCCTCCGGACATTAACGACGCTGACAAAGAAGCTCGTTGCCGTACGCGAGGCGGACAACCGTCGCGCTCGAGAGACATGACGCCACAGTGCCGCACTGTCGTCGCCCGCTGCCTCCAAACATGATGGACCGGTCCAGTGTGTCCTCTGGAAAATATCCGCCGCCGAAACGAACCGGCCTTCAGACAACGCCACCAGGTGCTTGGCGAAGACTTTGATTAGAGGCCGCATGCCAGAGCCGTCACTCACGGAGTGGTGTTTGTTGAACGCTAGAACCAGTCCACCTGTGATGAGTGTGGCGAGCCTGGTTCGAACAGGGCTTCATTGAGGGTGGTGAAGCCGTGGCTCTGGGATCATAGATGAGCTGAAGGGAAACGCCGCACATGGGAAGCGTTGGCGCTCGAGCGCCTCATAGTTGACTTCTCGCATATCCTGGGAGTGAAACAAGACCCCGGCGTTGTCCGATATTTCTAGTTGGACTGTTCCCTGCTCGTGGCTGTCCGACACGACGTGTGCGGCAATGTACGGAAACTCCTCGATCGTGTTTGCAAGGCTAAATTTGAGGTCTCGCAGTAGCGACTCTCGACACGCTGGCGAGGACAGCTGAAAAACCAGTAACACGGGGATGATTATTCGATTCTCGATCCGGTTTAGACCAGGCAGCTTAATCCATTTCGGGGTCAATGGAATGTTCGGTGTCACAAAGGTACTTTCGCTGTTTGTTGATGGGGGATTGGGCGAGAGTAAATACATGGGATGAACGCTGTCGTTCTTGTCTGGAAACCGCATGCCAATCCTATCAGAAGCTACAGGCTGAGAGGGAGCCTGGGCAAGCATTGCAGTAGCTTGATGATTGTGGATTCTGTCGCTGAGGGAAGAGAAAGGCTGGAGCGTCTGCTAAATTGCGTTGTTGGAGATAGATATGCGGTCGATGGAAACAACCGTTCAGCTTCTCCGAAGAATCTACCGCGGACAAAAGAGCATCATGCAAACGATCCTTGCCAATCGCATATAGGTAAGGGAGATTTGTGACTGGTGAAGCCACCGGCGGAGATTTTGCGTGGCAAGGGAGGAGAATGTGTCGGTCTGTCGTACCCAAGGAGCGAGCAATGGACGCAGATATGAACTTAACGCCTTACCGACCCTGCGCAGATCACTGGAGTCACTAGAGATTCCTTTCTCCTCACGGTCGCTGCTACGCTTTCGACTCTCGAGCCAATGGATTTAGAAGGGGTGAGGGCGTGGCTGCCGTTGTGCTTAGAAGACTAGACGTGGCCCTGGACGATGGTGATCCTATACGAGATCATCCGAGGAAGCAGCGCGTGTTCGGACGGTCGCACTCCTGGAGTGACGGCGCCGTCGTGTGAAATCCAGACAAGGATGATTCAGCGTGCTTACGACATGACAGGCCTGATTCCAAATGATACAGTTTATGTTGAGGCCCATGGTAAGTTTCTATGTACCGTGAGTCAATCCGGGTCGCTTACAGTATAAACAGGAACCGGCACTACTCTCGGAGACAGGATCGAGGCCACCGCTCTACATAAGCCCCTTTGTACCGGAAAACAGAAAGAAAAGAAGCTGTATATTGGAGGCGTCAAGACGAATGTCGGACATACGGAGAGTGTGGCAGGATTGGTCAGCCTGATCAAGGCCGTCTTGATGCTGGAGAAGAAGATGATACCTCCACACACGACGTTCGCCAGCCCGAATAGCAATATCCCTTTGCGAGACTGGGGCATGGAAGTGAGACTCCACCGAAATCTAACGAGGCTGCAGCTGACTCCTCTTGGTAGGTCCCGCAAAAGATGCTGAGGTGGCCTGAAGGAGCCGTTCGCCGTGTGTTGGTAAACAGCTTCGGGTATGGAGGGACAAATGCCCACACTATTCTTGACGCTGCCGAGGGGTATCTGAACAATAGGAAACAAGCAGTGGCATTGCATCCCCGACCTAACGCTGGTGAGCCGTTGTCCTGCTGGTGTTCATCAAAAAGAGATGCTGTCGGTCCGGGATAGAATTTGGCCACTTTGAACTTCTGTCCTCTGTCAATGTATGAAATCACAATTGATTGAACCCAAGTATCTGACTCGTCATTCAATTCCTTTAGGAATGCGTTGATAACCGGGTTCTTTTCGCCCGGATCTGTAGGTGGCTCATTTTTCCACTTGTAGGAGCCGCCGTTGGCGAACTTTGGGTTGGATGCGAGGAATGCAGGTTGCTCAGATAGTTCTGAAGTTGTGCTCACCCCACCTTCAGAAGGGGTGAGCTGTGACCCGGACGGGTCTCCAGCCAGACTGGATGGGGGACTGGATAAGGAACTCAGTGAGTCTTCCGGCGTACTAACCATTTTCCCAACTTGAGGTGTTATGCCTTGTGGAAGTCCTAGAGGTATGCAATTAGGCGCTGTGCATTGAAGATCTATATACTGTAGAAACCAAAGGCAAAGAAATAACAAGGACTTGATGTTTCACATCTCCCAACAACCAACATTCTCTAGTTATCGCAGGCGATCAAAGGCCACAATAGCATTGGAACGTTTCACATAACCATATATCTGTTAAAGAAACTGTGCGCTCTAGGCACGGTGTAGTATTTTCAGTGATGAATGAAGCCTGTAGGATGTATCAGGCTTTGTCTTTGCCTCCAGGTCCTATAGTTGAGAACTTGGGCTTTCCCAGGTGGTGGCTGCGTGATAAAGTATAGCTTCTTTTATTTACGTTCATATTTTGAACGCTGTAGGTTGAACCAGGGCCAGGGTAATCGTCATGTTGGCGCAACCCTCAGGGTAGTCTCGGACTTGCTGGGATCGCCCGCGCCAGCAACAGAGCTGTATAAGCAGATTCGGTGTCAGAGTTGCATTTAACAAGTGATTCCGAGCAGCTGTGATCAGGCGGTCGGATCAACCACTCCGGTGGTGCCCTTGATCCTGGTGGCGCTAGGAATCATCCTTGAGGCTTGGTCCCGAAGCTCGAGGGCCATATAGCTCTGAAACTATAAACGATGGAGTGGATATGCCTGAGGTCCGACTGCCGTTGTATACAGCTATATCTTCCTAGACTCGTGGCATCTCTACCCTAGGGTTATCGGACAGTTCAAGGGGGCTCGTGCAGTGATAATTTGCCGAGATGGTGTGAGTACATAAGTACGACCCGGAAGGCGCCGCGGAGATGCAGCATGTCTTGGAGACCCTTGATAAGGACTGATAATTAGTAGTTAACAACTTAAGATAAGGCGCTATGACCAATTGTCCAGACTGATGTGGTCTCCACAGCTTCAACCCGCATTGGCCGGAGACATACTCCAACTCCTCGATTTGCAGTTCATTTGTGTCATACATAGATACCAGCTCATGCTTCTTATATACCCTTCTTTGCCTTCTGGCACTGCCAATCTGATCACGCAGCCCGCACCACCACTTCATCATGGCAAATCTTCCCGTTATCGACGACGCCACCATTGCCAAAACACCCCTCGAGGTCGACGAGCATGGGGAGCTTCCAGCTTTGGGCGAGTCGATTGACCCGTTTGCGGAGCGATCGCTCGTATGGAAGTTCGATCTCCGTATCCTGCCTGTGCTGGCAGTCATGTACCTCTTTAACAGCCTTGACAAATCCAACCTGGGCAACGCCAAAACTGCTGGCCTAGAAGGTAACTAGTCACTGACACACTGTGCGTTGTTGCGGTAGTCTAAGCTGTCCTCTAGAAACACTTAATCTCCAAGGAAACCAGTACAACCTGATTCTCAGCATCTTCTTCATCCCTTATGTGCTGACAGCCCCGTTCCTCGCCATCGCCGGCAAGATCTACGGTCCGAACCGTGTGCTGCCATGCATGATGCTCACCTTCGGCCTGTGCACATTGCTTGTGGTCGCCGTCTTCAATTTCGGTGGCCTGCTTGCTATTCGGTGGTTCCTGGGCATGTCCGAGAGCGCATTCTTCCCTCTCGTCATCTACTACCTCACCACGTACGTCTTGCACTCTTTAAACATCCTCAACCACCCTGCTAAAAGACGTACAGTTTCTACCGTCGTGGCGAGCTTGCAAGGCGTCTCGCTATCTTCTATGCAGCCCAAAGCATCGCCTCTGCCTTTTCTGGGTTGCTCTCTTTCGGGGTCTTCCGCATCGACTCTGGGCCGCTAGCCTCCTGGCGATATCTTTTTCTGATTGAGGGTGCTGGCACAATCCTGTTTGGACTTTTTGCTCTCTGGTATCTCCCCCAATCGAGTACCCAGGCTTCGTTTCTCAGCGATGAAGAGAAATCGCTTGCCTTTACGCGCATGCAGTTGGATAGCTCTGCAGTGGTCGATGAGAAGATCAACATCCGGGAATCCCTCACCATTCTCAAGCACGGAACCAGCTGGGTAATTCTTGCAATCCAGGTCTGTCTCGGAGTTCCGCTGCAGTCGGTGCAGCTTTTCCTGCCCGTGATCATCTCCCGGCTGGGATACGGAACAGTCAAAACCAACCTTTACACCGTCGCCCCAAACGTGTCGGGTGCAGTCGTCCTTCTCATTCTTGCCTTCTGCAGCGACTGGACACGATGGCGATTTCCCTTTGTCGCTTTGGGCTTCCTATTCACATTCATCGGCATGGTGATCTACGTCGCGATCGATGTAGAACGGGACATCAACATTGCTTATTTTGCGGCCTTCATGATGACCTGGGGGACGTCGGCACCATCTGTCTTATTGGACGTGTGGTACAACAACAACATTGCCAGTGAGGGTAAGCGAGTGGTTTTCACTAGCATCGCTGTCCCGCTAGCGAACCTGATGGGCTTGGTGAGCTCGAATATCTTCCGCACCCAGGATGCGCCCAAGTATATTCCTGCCCTCATCACGACAGCAGCGTTCGGAGGCACCGGTATTATCTTGACCCTCCTATTAGGGCTGTGGATGATGTACGACAATAAGAAGCGGAATGCGGCGCAGGGCGTGAACCTCCGCGCCATCGATATTCCATCTGAGCAGCTGAAGGCTGGACCTGACAGCGCTAATTTCCGATGGTTCTATTAGATCAATACACTATGTTGTCTGTTTTCATGGTATGCGTATGCGTATGTGTATCCAGCGCCAGGTGGAGTCAGCGCCATGTTTCCGTATGCGGTTCGCTAAGCCACAAAGTAGTATAAAAGGATCATCAGACGACAGACAATCAAGCCTTCATCTTCACCCTCATCACCATCTCACTCTACCAAGCAGGATGAGGTCTATTTTACATCCGCTCCTTAGGGGCGTTGCTCTCTCCTCTGTGCTGTTTACCTGTGTTCTCGGCCAGGGCGAGAGTACGACTTGCGGCGAGGAAGACTGTCAGCCGCTTGTGCAGATGGCCATCGCCTATGAGCATGAGTCTCATGCTCACCCTTCACTCGATGACTTCTACAGTATTCCCGACACCTTCAATGCCTCTCTCGAACCGGGATCTCTTTTACGCGTGGAGCAGCACACTGACTTGACCAACTACACTGTTCCTAGTGGTCTAACCCTGTCTCGAATCATGTATACCTCCTTGTCACTGAACGGCACCGTCGTCCCTGCCTCAGCCTTTGTCCTGTGGCCATATGCGCCCTTCGACTACTACGGCGCAAACCAAACCCATCGCCGCTCGAATGCAACGTCCAGCAAATTCCCCGTCGTCGCTTGGGCCCATGGCACATCTGGCGTGTTCTCCGAGTGCGCACCTAGCAACTACCGCTCGTTGCAGTACCAATTCATGACTTCATACTCCCTCGCCCTGAACGGATTTGCCGTCGTGGCAACAGACTATGCAGGATTGGGCGTCACAACACTCCCCAACGGGGAACAATCTCACAACTGGCTCGCCAGTCCAGCAGGCGCCAACGACGTTGCATACGCTATGGAAGCGGCACGAAAGGCATTCCCTGAGAACCTCGAATCCGACGGCCCCTTCGTGGCAATGGGTCACTCTCAGGGCGGCGGTGTCGCCTGGAGCTTCGCCGAACGGCAAGCAAAACACCCACAGGCCGGATACAGGGGCACGATCGCCATCTCCCCTTCTACTCGGGTCATCGACGAGATTGACCGCGCTCAGGAGCTAGTTGCTAGTACTGACCCGGAGGACATCGCCTCGTTGCCACTCTGGGCTCCGACCGCTTTGGGGTTGGCAGTCAAGATTATTGCGTCCATCACGACGGTCTACCCCGAGTACAACGACACGGGCTTGACAGATATCTCGTACGACCGTTGGCATAACGTCCTCAAGCCGCTCCAGGCGTGTCTACCGACAGACTCGGTCTCGTTTTTGTTCGAGGAGCCGCAGGCGAAGCCGAATTGGACACAAAATGCGATCGTGCAAGAATGGCAGGAGGCCACGTATGCGAGTGGCAAAGAGATTCGCGGCCCGCTGCTTGTCCTCGTGGGCGGAGAAGATGCCATTCCCGTAGACATGCTCGAGGATGATGTGGATAGTACTTGCGCGGCGCCGGGCAATGAGAAGGAGAGTGTCGAGCTGATTTCATATGCTGGTGCGGAGCATTTCCCTGTTATCCAGGCTAGTCAGTCGAAGTGGATGGACTGGATCAAAGAGAGGGTCACTCGCGGAGAGGGCGTGCACGAGAAGGGTCGCGCATGTGGGAAGAAGAGTGTCGTGCAGGGCTTCAACAACAAGTATACGGCACATGGCATTACCCCGAACTGGTTGGTTAGCTGGGCGCCGCAGCAGGAGGCCTGGAAGTACGCTCTATAGAACAGGGACTTGTTGTGATTCTACGGCTTACACTTCGGTGGGCTTCAGCAGCTACTGTACAGCATAGCATAGATAGACAGCGTAATATATCGTCATATACAGCGTGCCCGTAATATGCTAGTTGTCCTGCTTCCATGCTCGCAGTTTCAACTTACACATTAGCGGAGGTCTATCCCACAGTGCATAGCTTTTTTGATCTGCCCACTCCTGACTTTCCTCGCACAGCTCCAAGTCGAAATTCCACAAAAGGCGAGCAAGAACGATGCGCATTTCTGCGTACGCTAGGTTTATCCCAATACAGTTGCGGGGGCCTACCGAGAAGGGTTGTAGAACGTCTCGTCGATCGGAGAAGAACAGTGAGGTGGGATCGTTCTTCCCTTCCGGGAGCCATCTCTCGGGGATGAACGATTCAGGCTCGTGGAAGTTCGCCATGGAACGGTAAGCAGACAGTTGGTGCACGGACACTTTGGTCTACATCCAACGATCAGCTTGAATCTTCACTAAGGGCCACTCGCGGGGTGGGGCTTACACCAGCCGGGATGCTGTATCCGGATATCTTTAAAGGACTTACGACTCTACGCTGGGTCCCTGTAGGAACCGGGGGATACATTCGAAGCCCCTCCTCGAGACATGCCAACATATAAGGGAGGCGGGTAGAGACATTATAGTAGTTGATCTCAGCTTCTGTCTGAAACTGAGAGCGAACCTCGGCGGCTACTTTCGCAAGCACTGCGGGAGATCTCAACAGCCAGTATGTGACTCCGCTTAATTCGGAGGCTGTCGTCTCGCTGCCTGCAACGATGAGCAAGGATGAGTTGGCTTCGATTTCCTGCTCTGTCAAGCCACCCTTTTCGCCTCGATGGCGTAACATTGAATCCATAAAGTCGACCCTTCCATGCGACGAGCCCTGCTGTAGCCTCCTCTGAACCGTGTGACGCGTATGCTGCTTCTGCTTCTTAATCGCCTGAAGCAACCTTCCGGATAATAGAGCTGCAAGGAACGGGGTAAAAGCCGGATACGCATCCCTGACCTTTACTAGCTGGGAGAACTTGACAAGATTGAAGATGGTGGAAACCCAATGATGATAGCGGGAGTTGTCCAGTCCACCGAATGACTGGCCGAAGGCAAGATCACCGATTATGTCGAAGGTGGTCAGATTATACCACCTTGCCATGTCAGTTGGCTGTCGTGATTCGGCGGTTCCTTTCAGATGGTCAATCAATTTATCCACATAGCTAACAATGGTCGGTTCCTGCGCCAGGAGACCTCGGGAGGAAAATGCAAGCGACAGTGCCTTGCGGTGTCGAGCATGATCATGGTCATCGAGGGTGCTGACGATATCAATCCCTGGGCTGGCTGAGCTCACCACTTTGGGCAGCTGAGGGTGTTTAAGGGCATATATGTCTTTCCAGGCCTCCGGGGTGGTGAATGAGACTTCATTGGGTGTAAAACGGACAGCCTCGCCGTACTGCGCGTGAAGGCGATGCATGTCACGATCCAGTCTACCCCGGACTGCGGAGACATATCGGAGGACAGGGAAGGCCAGCCATGTTGCCGGGCCTGGCATGTGCCGGAGGGGGTGGAAGTAAATGGACCGGATATAGCTCACACCGCAGTAGATGATGTAAAGTGCCACAAGAGCTCCCAGAAATAGTAAAGGTGGCATCCTCGTTCAACAAAGGAGTTGTGGTAACAAGCAAAGGGCTGATGGCGAAAGACGGCGTTTATAAGTCGCAGTCGGGGATTCAAAGTCGAGAGGTACACGTATGCTTGTACCACTTGAACTCAGTGCATTGGGCCTCTCGCTGTCCGGGACGGTCCACTTTGCAATTGCCCGCACTAGAGGTACAGTGTGGTCATCTAGGGGCTATGGCTGGCTCCCTCAGCCGACTGTCATAGGCTTTACTCCCCTGGGTTGGCGAACACCTACCCCTGCAGGGCGCGCAGCAGGATGCTTGCAAGACCCTGCTGTTCTTGACAGCGCGCGCGCCTGCTCGCATTCTTCCCTTTCTAGCACCAGCCTTGAATACTCCTCTGCATACAAACTCAGTACCTGAATTGCCCCTGTTCCCGTATCTGCTCGGCGACATAGCGACAGTGGCCGCTGGGAGCATTTTGTCTGTCGAGCCAAGCCGCGATGTGACCACAATCATGCTTTCCTGCTCGACCGACAACGAACAATGTACCAGCCTCGGTCTGCCCATCGCTTTAACAACCGGGCCAACAACCCATCAATGCACCGCAACCCGCCGACTAACTACGGGTGTAAATCCAGGTGCATGGTTCGCACGTACTGACTCGATCGAGTGCCATGTGTCCTCCATGACAGCAGACTGCTCTGGGGGAGTCGGATGGACACTGCCGGGCGAAACCAGAGTCACAGAAAACCCGTTCTCCTTTACCCGGTCGGATTACTTGAATTTCGATGCAGTTCTCACGGTCACTTGTGGATTGGCCCTGTTGGCTGCGTCGGTACCTGATTCCACAACGACAACAACAACTTCCACCTACTCACCGACCGACATACCGACCAACGTCACGACCGTGACAGCCGCAACATTGGTGCCCGGACTGCCCTCCGAGACAGACACACACGAAGCTTCAGCCTCACAGGGGTCATCGTCAGAAGCCTGGATCGCCGGTCCGGTGATTGGAGCCGGTGTTGCCTTCTGCCTGGTAGTCGTCTCAGCCTGGTGGTTTTGGCGGCGACGTCGAAAGTCAACAGTAAGCAGCAATTACCATGCCGGTGGGAGACCACGCGCACAAACGAAGAAGCCAGTCATCCCCGAACTGGCTGCGACGGAGGCGGTGCCGGCCTCGGAGTTGCCCGCAGGGAGGGAGGCTACCATGCACGAACTGCCCTAGAGAAGATACAATCCTGCTGTTTGCGAATGTGAGTGATTCCTAAGAGCCGGCGTAGGAGACAGTGCGGAGTGAGGGCTGACTGGGAGCAATCAACTCCTCCATGACGCTGCAGTTGGCCTCGTTGTTCGTTCCTCGTTTATCGCTCTTCGTTTCTCGCTTAATGTTTCACGTCTCTCCAGTGGAACCGGTTTCCAATTCTTCTTCTGTCGTTGGTTCGGAGTGAAGGAGATCTGCAGATCTCCCCGCTGGAAATGACGATCGGATTCCTATCCCGGAATACGCTCTATACGCACCCAAGGATCGGAGCATACGTCCGGTATACGCTCTCCACGGACCGGCACTCGGATCTCCCCTGACCCGGATGTTCGAGTCTTTCCTGCTGTTATAAACAAGTTTCTTTGCCAGCCTGGTCTGGGGATCCTTTGGCTACAACGGTCCAACAACAACATGCTCCAAATGACAGATACAACCTCCTTGTCCGATCCCCGAACAGGCCTCGTCGTAGCTTTGGGCTTGCTGGCGCTGGGCGCTTTGTACCTTCTCCAATCCCCATCGTCTCTCCCTCTCGCCAATGGAAAACGTTCCTCGGAGTGGCGTTCGACGAATGCCCAGAAGCGGTTCCTAGCAAATGGCCGAGCCCTCATCAAGGAAGGCCTCGCCAAGGTACAACCCCGATACACTGCATCCAGATCCTCCTAGCAAATCTAATCCTTCGGTTGTCTTGACAGTGGCCTGCATTCAACATCATCTCCGATAATGGACGTAGACTTGTGCTAAGCCCCAAGTACGCCCATGAGATCCGAAGCCATGATGCACTGAGTTTCGGCAGGGCTATTGCGACCGATTTCCATGCCGAGTTGCCCGGATTCGAGCCCTTCAAGCAGGGAACGAGAGCAGATGAAATTGTTCAAGATGCCGTGAGGATGAAGTTGACCCAAAGTCTGGGTACGTTTATTCTCAATGAGAAACAATGGCAATGACTGATTTCGCACAGGCAGTGTAACGAAGCCGCTATCGGATGAAACGACTCATGCTTTGCAGAAAAACTGGACTGACAACCATGGTACGTTTCTACCAAAGTCAAGTGGGTAGCGACGCTGACTGATCGATATAGAATGGCACGCAATTCCCCTAAAGTCGACTCTTTTGCAGATTGTCGCCCAGCTCTCCTCCAAGGTCTTCCTCGGCGACCAGCTCTGCCGCAACCCTGATTGGCTTCGGATCACCGTAGACTACACCGTCGATTCCTTTTTCGCTGCCGAAGACCTACGCTTGTGGCCGTCGTTGCTGCGTCCAATTGTCGTGTATTTCCTCTCAACAACCCGAAAGATCCAGGCTGAGGTGGAAGAGGCTCGCAAGATCATCGTCCCCGTATTAGAGAGGCGAAAGGCAGAGAAACAGGCTACGATCTCCAATGGTGAAGCACCAAAAAAGTACGCAGACGCGATGGAATGGATGGAGCAGTGTGCCAAGGGCCGTCCATACGATGCTGCTGTTGCCCAACTCGGTCTGTCACTCGGTGCCATACATACTACCTCCGACATGCTTACCCAGGTGCTGTACGATATCATGCAGCATGACGGCCTGGTCGAGGAGCTGCGTAAGGAGATTATCACCGTGATCGAGTCCGACGGATGGGCGAAGACGACCTTATATAAGCTCAAGCTGATGGACAGTGTCTTGAAGGAGAGTCAACGTTTGAAGCCAACCAGCATTGGTAATCACTCTTCTTCCTCCTGTAGGAACTATCCACTGACCATGTACAGTGTCCATGCGTCGCCAGGCCGATAGGAAGATAACGCTAGCTGACGGTACGATCGTCCCGAAGGACTCGATGCTTTTTGTCTCTGGCGAGAGTATGTGGGATGACAAGGTGTATCCTGAAGCACTCAGGTTCGACCCATACCGCTTTCTCAAGCTCCGCGACATGCCGGGCCATGAGACATCTGCCCAGCTAGTTTCGCCCTCGCCAGAGCACATGGGCTTCGGGTTTGGGAAGCACGCCTGTCCGGGGCGATTCTTTGCCGCGAACGAGATCAAAATCGCGCTCTGTCATATTCTACTCAAGTACGACGTGAGATTCACCGAGCAGTGGATCGACCCAAAGCCGCTCCAGGCAGGACTGGGCATGGTTGCTGAGCCGAGAGCACAGATTCAGATTCGACGAAGGGTGGCCGAGATAGAGCTGTAAGGTGGCGTTGTCGCCGGTTCGCTAGCCTGTAGATAATCTGCACACTAGATGTTGAACAGGTCTTCCTCCTCATACAGTCGGCAACCTTCTAGTTCATCTGGGAAAGTTGATCCCATACCCCTCCCGTTATCATATACCACGCATCAGTATGACTTGGTCCTTTGACCTGATCCAGTGCTCTCTCCACAGCGACGAAAAGCTTTTCAGACCACCCTTCCATCCACCAGGCACGATGTTCGTAGTACCGTAGGATGATACAGTAATGCATCAGGATCAGCAGAGCAGTCGGCGAATGCCTTCTGAGGCGCTCCCAGAAGCCATTGTCGACCACAGCAGGCCAACCAAGAGGCAAACGCATGTCGATGTCTGACTCACTGCTGCTTTCTAATGGGTCAGCAGCGAATGTATCGAGCAGAAAGCGCTCCAGGTGATCGATAGCCATGCTGTCGACAAAGTCTATGGCTTGCTTACGAAGGTTTCTGACAGTTGCCGCAAGAGACGGGGTCAAGGCGCGATTTGATCGGGCTGTGTGTGACTTTGGTTTAGCTTGCGTGAAGCGACCAATCGGCTGAGCAAGAATACGGTCGCTCTGCAGCTCAAAGATAACCTTGTTGCCGCGGACTAGCTCCAACGATGACAGGAGTGTGTCAAGGTCATTGCTCTCATCGTCGGAGCTGCTGGTGATTCGAGGCGATGCATACGCCCATATGATCAGGAGGCCAAAGGCGAAAAGAACATGGCTATCTCGACTGTCAGCGGGAAGCCTGGCAATCTCGGCATTAAAAAGCCCCAGACCAAGGCCGTGATGGTATAACGCGCGGGTCTTGTAAGAGGAGGCGTTTGAATCGTCCGGGTGCAAGACGGCCAGATGCAGGGCAGCCGTTGCCAGTAAGGCATGCATCAGGAGCGGACTTGACCGCGCCATAATGGGAATTTCGATCTGCCACAGCTCCTGCTGGTCTTTCCCAAAGAGCGAGGCCGAAGTCACAGTCGTATAGTGATGCATCAGGGACAGGTCCAACATGTCGACGGCCATGGTGGGATCGCTGGGAGGCAGAGTTGGAGCAGGCGACGGCAGATCCTGGATATTCAGAGTCCTCGGGGATGATTCTTAGGGTCGAGGTTGAGGTCGAGGTTGGAAATGGCAAGCCATGCTGGCACGGTCGCAGTTGCCGCAGGATGGACGCGTCTCGTCACACTACCGTCCTCGCCTTAGCACCCACGCCAGCGATTAGGTAGAGGAGAAACACACCTTGATGCGCCGTGCGCGGCATTCTAAACATCCCGTCCGCGATTTTCGATGGAACTTGCGAGTTGCTTTTGGCATCTCGATGGCATTGACAGGTACGTCGTGAGAATGAATTCGCGATCGGCAGTCTCGCTGGTCCTTGTTCCACAGGTCAGGTGACGGCGCTGCTGTTCGCCTCGACGGCTCAGAGCTGCTCGACAGTTGACTACATCCTTGATCTAGTTGATCTAGCCTATCTGCAGATCTTTGGTACAGTAAATGTGGTACGGTAGTGCAATCAGTTTCATCTCCGTTCACCTTAACATGTAGTTGATTGATCCATGGATCCATTATATATTTCTGTTACCACCCGAGGATACATAAGCCAAGAAACCAACACAGGATCTCGGAACTACATGTCGAGAAGGATTTTTTGTGATTATACAGACTTACTGTTCTCGCTCCGCAGATTTACTTAAATCATAGCTACTAGTTATTCTTAATCTGAGCTACTTGATATCATTGACAGGTTCATCATCCCGAGGTCGCGCGGGCGGCAGGATCAAAAGAGCTAGGGAGTCTTGTCCGATTGGTTAACTGATTAGCCAATCAGATTGGACAAAAGACCAGCGATAAATGGATCCTTCTGCCTGAGGCATTATTTTGGCACACGACGCGTCCGTCCCAAGTCTCAAGTCTCAAGGCTCAGCCTCTCAGTTCTTCTCTGAGTCTGATACCTCCAATTGAATCCTCGAGTCAGCGGAGCTGAGTCTCAGGGTCCGAGACCACACGTGGCCTTGGCGATGTGGTTCGTCAAGGAAATCTGCAACGGCCAAGATAACGAGATCGGTTTCACCTCATCAGCTAGGTCCCCGGGCCTGCTCACCACCTGTCTGAGTTGGGATCATGGCCGTTCGCAACCTTATTATTCAATTCCATCATCATGGCATTGTCGAAACAAAAGGAGGTGCTGCTTCTCGAGTCATGCCCTCCACAAAGGGTCTATATAAGTCGCTGAACTGCTCCAGGACGTGATGATTTCCAGCAGTAATCTGGGCAGTCACTCGTTCTTTCTGTTTCTAATTCTCAGTCACTCTTTTCACCTCTTCATAATGATATTGTCTCGCATCTTTGCCCTGGCGGCAGGATTGGCTCTAGCTGCTGGTCACCCAGTCTCGATGCCCCGGCAGGCCCAGGACGCATCGCAGCCATCGTTTGATGTCTCTCTGCTGCTGCTTGGACACACCACAGTCAAAGCTGAGGTGACTAAAGTCGCTAACCAAACCCTTCGGCTGGTTCGAAGAGGCGGTATCCTGGATCCTGTGGAGACCACGAAAGTGAGCATCGACGGCAACACTGGTACGTGACATTTCCGATAGACCCGCAAGAATGAACCGCTAATCATGAAATGCAGGTTCTGATGCCGATTTCATCGGTGCCAATGTGGAATACCGTCTTTCACACCTCACCGAGGAGGCCTTTATCTGGCTCAAACCAAATGAGACGCTCACATCGGTCTTCGATGTTTCTACCATTTATGCCCTTTCCCCCGGTGCGAACTATACAGCTGTGGCAGACGGAGCTGTAGAGTACACGACGCTCACAGACAAAACAACCTTCCTGACCTCCCCTTACCGTTCCAACAAGATCCCATTCACCACATCAGCGAACCACCTCCAGGCCCGCAGTACCCTCTACTGCTCCGACCCGGTCTACACCCAGCGCGCCCAAGCCGCCACTCGCCGGCGGAGCAGACGCCCGCCGCGGCGCAAGCAACAACTTTCAAAAGTTCTTCAAAACCACACACCCGCAAGTTTTGAACGAAGTCGCCAGCCGTCCTGAAGCAATCGGCGCGGAAGCAACGTCGCGCGGCAGAATCTCGTACTTCTGCACGCCTCGCGCTCAGGATGACTGCAGCGGAAACATCGGCGCGGTGGCGTACCCGACTCTGAATGTCATTGTCAACTGCCATGTTTACTATGATACTCTTCCCGAGGCGAACTACTGCGGATACCTGGATCAGGGCGGGATTGCACTCCATGAGTACTCGCATTCGACCGGTGTTTTCGCTCACAGAACGCTAGATATCGTGTATGGGTTTCAGGCGGTGCAGACTCTGGATACCGCGAGCGCGTTGAGGAATGCGGATTCGTTTGCGTTTTACGCGTCAGGTATAACCCTCTTCTCATCTTCTGGATATTATCATCGTCAGCTAATCGTGATACTAGAGGTCTACGGTTCCTGCGGGGCTGGCCCTTCCTTCCGCATGGCAGACCCTGGCAACAGCAGCTCGACTGATGAGGACTTTGGCTCGCCGCAATCAGGCAAGTGGGTCACCACAACATCGGCAGCGGCGGCTACCTCTACAGCGAACGCTACAGGACAGACAGCACGACCTACAACAGTTGTAGACGGAGCTGAACCTGCTGGAAACACTTTCCAGGACTTGATTGAGTGGCTGACGAGCATGTACAATGCACAGAAGCGGAAGACGACACTGTTTAGATGGCAGACAGGAACACTGCATGGGGAGGCGGCTACCAGTCAAGGTCCGATCAGTCTGGAGTAGAGTGCAAGCACTGATTTGTTGTGCCGGCATGAAGAGGAGGTTTTCCACAGGCTATACACAATAACCTACACCATACTACGAGTCAGAGGTTCATCGGTCCATACTTGTAGACATTAGGTTGGTTGAACTTGCATCTGATTCATCTAAGGTCGTTACTGCAATCAATAATTCATCACTGAACAAACGCATCAACAACCGCCGAAGTGCCACCTTGCACAATCTCAATAGCCTCCTTGAGTACAGATTCAAGCTTGTCCGCCTCTTTCACGCGAACGCCATGGATGACTCCATCACTAGCCGCGCGGGCAATTCCCGAGTAATCGGGGCTAGGATCAAAGGAGATGTTCAGCTCGCCGTTGGTCAGCGTTGAGCCGACACCTTCTGGATGGACGAGGAGCATTGAGCGACGGGGGGCGTTCCATCCTACGAGGTAAACGGTCAGCTGTTGCCCAGATCTAGATTTACTGTAGGGCCATTTTCTTACCTTTGTTGTTGAGAACGATGGTCAGGATTGGGATCTGATACCGGTTCGAAATCCAGTAGACGCTGGATGGCACGCTGAAGAGGAATGTGCCGTCGCCCACAATCTGGACGACCATCGGTCCCTTATTCTCACCTCGAGCACGGGCAGCTGCATCGGCTGCCAGCTTGATGCCTAGGGCTCCCCCGCCGCTCCATCCGAGTCCGCCGCCACCGCAGTTAATCCATTGGCCGGCACCAGTCGGTCGGATCTGGTCAGCGACTAGGATGCTGTTTGTTACGGCTTCGACGGCGAAAATTGTGTCGTTGGGGAGGAGCTGTTTGAGCTGTTGGCAGAGGTAGGATGCGTTGAAGGTATTGTTGGTTGTGGTGGATAGGGCATCGAGACTTTGGGTTCGTTCCTGGTGTTGTTTGACGAGGGCAGTCCATCGATCTGTGTATTCTGATGAGCTTAGCGTCTTCTGGATGTCTGGCGAAGACTGAATGAACGACACCAGCTGGCTAATCGAGGTGTGAGCGTCTGCGGTGTATCGGCGGAGCGCCGGCACATAAGCTAGAGGCATGAGTCGCTTCAAAGGATCGACATCAATGTGGAAGATGCGGGCGGATTCCTGCGGGCGACATTGCGTTGGGATCCAGGGCACGTCACAGTCAATAATGAGGATCAAGTCTGCTGTCTTGATTGCAGGATGAGAGCCGTACTGTACTCCAAGAGAACCAGGATGGTCTGATGGGAAGCACATGTCGCAGACTCCAGTATCAAGGACCTGCAGACCCTTCACACTGTTTGCAAGTTCTACGAGCGCACCGACAGCTTCGTGATTCCGACCGCTGTATCCTGTGATGAGAAGAGGTTTTTTTGCGCGGACGAGCTCTTCTGCAAGGTATTGAACCTCAGAGGCAGGCAGTGCTGATGGAGCACTAGGGCCCCAATGTTCCGGATTTAAGGGAGCTGGAATGATGTCCTCCTCCATGACCTCTCTCGCGCCCATCAGGTAGACCGGACCCTTTGGATCGGAGGTGGCAAACTGCAGGGCGCGACCGACCATCTGCTTCACGTTCTTACCAGTGCGGATCTCACCGGTGTACTTGCAGTATTGTGCCACGATTTGCTTCTGATCAGGCACGTCTTGGAGCCAGTGGCTGAAGGAGCAGTCAGCCATCAATGCCTGAAATATAAGACGTGGGTCCATACATATACTCCGTCCTCGAGCCGCGCATCTCGCCATCCAAGGTAAATGGCGACAAACCAGCAAAGATCAGAACGGGCGCTCTACCAATAGCAGCATTGTGAATTGCAGCACCAAGACCAGAAGTGCCGACATCGACGTGGATAATCACGCATTGCGGCTGATTTGTGACTCGCGCATATCCGTCGGCCATGGAGAGAGCCACCATCTCGTTCGGACAGGTGAAAATGCGAGGAAAGCTGTCGGGTCGCTCCTTAACGCCCTTGGCCATGGCCTCCATGATACTGGGGTGGTCAGACCCCAGGTTCACGAAGCAGTTCCTCACCCCGAGCTCCCATAGTGCTTCGAAGAAGGCGTATGATGCGGTATACCTGCAGGTGGGTTAGACTAGTGAGCCAGATCTCGGTGGAGGTACGTACATGATGATGCGAGCTGAGATCAGGGAATCCTCTAGACAAACCCAAAGCTCGGTCGCAATGCAGTGACATCTTATAACAAGTAGAGCATGGTCGGATTGCCGTTCTAGCCGTGATGGAGGCGAATTGTTGTGATTGGAGCTTCGGGTATTTCCCGAGCCCCGGAAGTCGGCCTGGAAGGGAACTATATAGGGGCACTTTGGTAGATGCGATTGATTGATGAGACATAATTTGCGACCGATGCTTACAACATGTTCCGATCATTACAGAGATCAAATTGGCGCTCGAGCGCTTGCCGGACAACCGTTGGGCGAGCTGCAGCGCGGCGATTCGCTACAACCCGCCGCACGTTCGAGCAAAACCACAACCAGAGTGATGCTTCGACGTCGCAATCACGGGGTTGGAGTCCTTTGCTCACCTCGCTCTTTGCTGTTGGGTCAGGAGTAGTTGTTGGCGGTGGCCTGGTGCAGTCCTACAACTCACAGGGTCAAAAGCAGGGAGCCAAACAGCCCGCGTACGCCACACGCGATGAGATGCGAAAGGCATGTGGTCCGGTCAACCGGTTTTGTTTTATCTATGTGCTAACTTGACGTTAGGCGGTCGACGAGATTGAGAAGAAGCTCGGCGAAGAGAGCATCAGCACGGATGATGATGACCTTAAAGCCCACGGATACTCTGAGTGGTCATCGATCAACATTGACAGTCTTCCTGTCGCCGTGGCCTTCCCCAAGTCCACCGAAGAGGTTGCCGAGATTGCGAAGATCTGCCACAAGTATAAAGTTCCGATGAGTACGTCAACATTCCTGCTCGAGTATACAGTGCCGGCGACTGACGATGGAATAGTTCCCTACTCCGGGGGCTCGAGTGTAGAAGGGCATTTCTCTGCGCCTTTCGGTGGCGTGAGTGTTGACTTTATGAACATGAACCAGGTCGTAGCATTTCATCCTGAGGAGTAAGTTTTGACTACCGCACTGTCCGGCAGTTGCTGACCGAAAATGAAGTATGGATATCGTGGTGCAGCCATCCGTGTCCTGGATGGACATGAACGCATCGATCAAGGATAGCGGACTATTCTTTCCCGTCGACCCTGGGCCACCGGTTGGTGTCCCCTACCGTCATGACTCCGAATTTGCTACTGATTTCCATAGGCTAAGATTGGTGGAATGGTGGCAACGAACTGCAGGTAGGTACATACTGAGACGCGAAGGGGGTAAACAGGCTAACAGAACAGTGGCACGAATGCGGTCCGGTATGGCACGATGAAGGACTGGGTCGTCAACCTGACCGTTGTTCTGCCAGACGGACAAATCATCACAACACGAAAGCGACCGAGGTGAGTCCGCTGTATGATCAAGAGGAGTGAATACTGACAGACTTGTAGAAAGTCGTCGGCAGGCTACAACCTGAACAGTCTCTTTACCGGCTCCGAAGGGACCCTCGGGTTTGTGACCGAGGCTACGCTGAAGCTTGCTCCCATCCCGGAGCAGACTGGAGTTGCAGTGACCACATTCCCGACCATGCGAGATGCGGCCGTGGCAGCTACCCAAGTGATCCATGCGGGAATCCCGGTTGGTGCGGTCGAAATCCTGGACGACGTGCAAATGGACGTTGTCAACCAGATGGGAGGCACCGGGCGACAGTGGAAGGTGCTTCCCACCCTGTTCTTCAAGTTCAGCGGCACCAAAGCAGGAGTGCAGGATAACATCGCCGGTGTCCGAGAGATCGTACGAAAGAACGGTGGCAGCGACTTTCAAGTGGAGCAGGACAAGCAGAAACAGGATGCCCTGTGGTCAGCACGCAAGGAAGCCTTGTGGAGTATGATGTGCTTGCGAAAGTCCGGTAATGAAGTCTGGTCTACAGACGTGGCAGTCCCCTTGTCCAAGGTTCCTGATCTTGTTGGTGAGTGAAGAGTCGACTCTCTATCTTTCAGGTGGAGAAAATCCTGATGAAGGCTACTAGAAATCTCGAAAAGAGACTTGAATGAGCTTGGGCTGTTTGGCAGCATGCTCGGCCATATTGGCGACGGCAACTTCCACGAGACAATCTTGTTCGACGGCGAGAAGGAGCGCTCGATGGTGGTCAAGTGCGTGCATGACATGGTCGAGAGAGCACTGGAGATGGAGGGGACATGTACGGTGGGTCTGACACCATCATTACGTTACTTGTAGTTACTGACAATAGACTATAGGGAGAGCACGGAATCGGACTGGGAAAGAAGGAATTCTTGGAGAAGGAGGTGGGAGAAGGATCTCTGACGGTGATGAGAAACATCAAGGCAGCCCTGGACCCCCACTGGCTGATGAATCCGGGGAAGGTCTTTGATTATGTAGTCTAAGGATAAATCCCGAGCTCGGGACTGTAATTCGGGAGTTAGCCAGACTGTTAAAACCGGATGTTTCCCGCTCCTCCTCCTCGCCTGCATTCCCCAGACTTCACTTTCACAGCCCTGGTCGGAGTCCACATGCCGAATGTCAGTAATTATTATTCCATATGTAGCTAACAACCCTAAGTCTCTGACTGACTGACTGACCGATCGAATGCTGTTAGTCTGAGGACCCACCCTCGCCTAAACGCAGGCGAGTGCCCCTGGCCTGTCGAAGCTGTCGAGAACGCAAAGTGCGTTGTGATGGGAACAGGCCCATCTGCGGCACCTGTCGACGCCGGGGGAACGATGCAGAGCTCTGCGAGTACATGGTCATCGCAGAGACAGCCAAGTACCAGACCGAGCGAGCCTATATCCAGTCGCTGCGCGACCATATCACCCAGCTTGAGAATTCAACTCGCCAACCATCAGCGCCGCTGGATCTCACTCCATACAGAAGTCCCAGCGGCCAGCCTGTCGTCAGTACCCCTGCGCCCACCATCGCGCCGAGCCACCAACCCTCCGAGCCATGCGAACACTATCCAGTTCCGGCGACAACCTCCCTCCCAAATTCGATCAGTGCCATGGGCGCTGCGGTCGGCGACATTAGGGAGACTGATATTCGCGATCAATACTTCGGACAGACTTCGATCGTGTCGTTGGTGCAGGAGTGCGCCCATACCCCTCCCAGGCGCCAGCCCACTCGACCAACGCAGCTGACGGCTACCCCTTCGGTCAATACACCAGTATCGTGCAACGTATCCTGTGAGACGACGACACATTCTGCTCTGCTCTCCGACGACTATGCGCTACCACCGAGAAAGACCGCCGACTTTCTGCTCGATGTCTACTTCAACAGCCCGCACCTGTTCTATCCCTGGGTGCACAAGGCCAGCTTCATGACCACCTACAACTATATCTGGACTGCAAATGGTCCTAACAACCTTAACGACTTGCCGGATGTTGGCGTTGGAGGCCGTGATTGCCCGACCGCTGTATTCTACTGTGCCTTGAACGCAATGCTTGCCCTGGGCTGCGAGTTCTCGAATTTACCCTCACATGCCAAACGAAGCACGTCGCTGATGTTCTCTGAGCGCATGAAAGCGCTGATCAGCATCGACATTTTTGACAGCGGTAGTTTAGCCCATGTGCAGGCTTTACTTCTGGTCGCAACCTACTTACAGTGTACCGCATACCCTAAACGATGCTGGAACGTCGTCGGGATGGCTCACCGTATATCTATTGGCATTGGCCTGCACCTAAGTCGGCAGGCGAAAGGCTTCACAAGGCTAGAGAGAGAAATGCGATGGCGGGCGTGGTGTGCTTGTGTACATCTGGACATGTATGACCCCCTTCCTCGGTTCATTTCCCCTACTCACCGTGACAGTCTTGTGAGCATGACGATGGGTCGACCAGCTATAACGCCCCCCGATAAAGTACCGCTACCATCGCCCATGGATGACAGGTATCTGGCCGAAGACGAGGCAGTCCCCCCTCCCGGCGAGGTGTCGCGAAACCAATATCTCTACGAGAACATGCGACTGATAGAGATCCTCTCCAACATCCTGTCGAGGATCTACCACTGCGCCGAGTCACAAGAGAGCTCTGAGAGCTCTCGAAAGCCCGAGGTAGATCTGCAAGCGATGGTGGACCTTGACCGTGCCTTTGACGACTTTGAAGCGTCCCTTGACCCAGCCCTCCGATGGAATACAGCGGATAGCAGAGCTGGTAGCATGCCTCGAGAATTCAAAAGGCAGTCGAATGTTCTGCACGCTAGGTGGGTAACTTATAAACCTGAGTACGACTCATAGCTGACCCAACAGATTCCTCCACTTGCGATTATTATTGTATCGCCCGGCCTTTACCGAGTATTGCTCATCTGCAGCCTCAAATTCTACAGGCGATCGGTGGTCCGGGCTTTGTCGTGCAAACTGTGCCTCTGGCTGCGTACAGGCAGCCTGTGCCCTTGTACACTCCCTGTCACGGGCAACGACCGAGGATGCGACCGGGGCGTGGTGGTATGGGGTTTTCTATCTCATCAGCGCCGGTATCATTCTCCTCCTGGCAGATTCCAGCGGGGTGCAGTTCGAGGGTGCGGAGCGAGGGGACCGCGAAAGTGCATGGGAAAAGTGCATCGAGACCTTACATCGCATGGCAGATGTGCATCCCTCTGGCAGAGATTACGCAATAGCTCTGAGCGGCCTCAAGCAACAAGGCCAGCCCAATAGCTCCTCCGAACCTTCGAATGGGGCCGAGGCAGGCACTGATCTGAATGGAATGCCCTGGGATGGGCAGCATGAGGCACGGCTGCTCGAAGCCTCCAACCTGGGCCATCCTTCATATAACATCCTCGATCCGTTGATGTCCCACTGGGACAACGGCATTGGTGATATCATGTTACCGGCGCAGTTCCTACAGGAGCTGGATGACGGACTGCTACTACCCAGTTTATTTTAGCCAAATGACATTCCATATTACCACAGTAGCCCCTATGTCTAGCCAAGTTGAATGCAGATCCTGCCCCTGCACCACAGATGTAACCAATCTGAATGACTCCACAAGCTCGGGAAACAACCGAAAATCCTCGGAAACAAGCAGCGCCACCAAAAGGTCCAGACCTAATACGTATACCGGAAATGCGGATGACCATCTCCCAAGTTCTCCACCTCGCGCTGATCCAGCTGTAGCACACAATCACGCTCCCCCTTCTCCCTCTTCCGATTCTCCCTCACAAGCATGGCGAACATGACAATTGAAGCAAGCGCACACACCCAAATCAACCCCAGACTCGTGCCGTAACCAGAGCGATAGTGGGGAGACTCCGACTTAATGAAGATATTACTCGCCACGAACCCACCGCAGTTTCCGAATCCAATCTGCACCGCCGATGCAATGGCTTGCTTGTAGTGCCCGCTCATATTGTTGCTTAGCCACCCGATGAGGATGGGTTGTGCGATATACCCGCCCCCTACCACCGCGAAGAGCGCAAAATACTTGACGCCTGTCGTAACGGAGTCTTGTGCGAGGAGGATGCTGTATCCTACTGTTGCGACCAGGCACCCGACCATTGCGAAGCCGAACCGGTGACGGAGTCGGTCGCTGAGGATGGCCATGCAGAGGGTCAAGACTGCGGCGACGATATAGACAGGTACGCTCATGACCTGGGCGTCGAGTTCCGACCAGCCCATTTCGTTGAGGATGGTAGGTGTAAAGAAAGAGGCCGCGTAGCCTGTGTTTAAGACACCGAGGTACATGATTGTTCTGGGTTTGGTCAGTGAGGGTTCTGTGTCTTTGGATAGGTGGTGTACCCTAGATAGATCTTGACATCGGTTGCGATCCGCTTGATTGCCGTTTTATCTAGACGGTCCATTCGGTATGTTCCTTGATCGGATTGGAGTCGGGCCTGGAGGATCGCTCGCTCGGCATCGTTGAGGAAGCGCGCTTTGTCAGGCCAGTCGACGATGAAGAACTTTGCTATCACGGCAACGACGACAGTAGCGATTCCCTCGAGGATGAATATCCACCGCCAGGAAGAGTATCCTCGGACGCCGTCCATGTATGACATTCCGTAGGCGAGGAGCTGGAAGAAGGTCCCAATTAGATCTGCCCATGATAGCTAAACTGGCTGTACTTACACCACTCACTGCCCCTGCGAGGATGCTGGAAGTGAAGAACAGGGTGAGACGCCACTGCAGTTCATAGCGCTTGTAGTACATCGAGATGAGATAGACACAGCCTAGCTGGTTAGCTTCTCCAAGAGTTCGCCGTGGAATGGTGGGCTCACCAGGAAGGAATCCAGCCTCAAACACTCCAATCAGAAATCGACAAGCCATGAGCCCACCGTTATTCTGGACAAACCCCTGGCAGATTGTGATAATACCTAGTGAGGATCCTATTAGCCAGTAATAAACTGCAAGAAACAGATCATACAAACCCCAGAAGGCCATAATGGAACTCAGCCAAGTCGACGGAGCGAGTCTCTTCATGATGAGATTACACGGAATCTCGCAGAGAATATACGGGATGAAGAAGATAAACAGTGCGAGGTTATAGTCATTACCCTCCATCCCAAGATCCCTCTCGAGCCCCTGTAGACGAGCATTGCCGATGTTGATTCTGTCAAGGAAGGCCAGGAGATAGAGAAGCATTAAAACAGGAACGACGTGGAGGTCACATTTGCGGAGGACGCGACGCTCAGCCTTGGGATCGAGGACTTCGGGCTGGGGCTTCGTGTTTATGTCGTCGATGTGCATTGGCTCGATCTCTGGTTTGATTGTCGAGTCCATATTGTTGGTATAATTTGGCAGGAGAATACAAGCTTAGGGAGATATTGATGGGCTGGGGTCTGGGAATATTAGCAGGGGTTATATATAGCAAGACTGACTCTGATTGCTACACATATGCGTTCATGAATCAGTTACTGCGTTACTACCCAAATGACACCTGACAAAGCAGAAGGGTTTTACTGGTCGCCTTCGTGTTATCCCCCGCATTATCACGCTTGATTGGAGACGCCTCCTCTTGATCCTCCCCACGGGGTTGGGGTAAGCTGCTTCGGGTCTTACCCGAGTCCATACATGGAAGTCTTCGATGCCTTGCACAAATGCCGACAGAGGCGAATGCGATTTGTGGCGTACAATGGACGGCAGATGTTGCCAAAGGTCAAGCCTTGTACGTTCTCGGTTTCCATTCTCTAGAGGTCAAACCGGCGATCGAAGTCCATGGGATGGAGAAGCCGATACGCGCAAGCTTCAGACTTGTCTTGCCTTCTCAAATACGCTCTCACCAACTAGGTCACTTACACGCTAAGCTAACGCTGACTTTTGATGAAAACGCCCAAGGCTCTATCGGGCAAGATCGAGACTAGAAATGGAACCGTACTCTAACAGTAGATGGAAGATATTCAACTCCATATACCGTACGACCGTCTCTGTCACACCGCAGTGCTGGTCTCGTGCTTGGGACCCAGATTTGCGCCATCTAGGCAGGATGAGCGTCTCAAGCCTCTCACATTGACGTTTCTTACAGCATAAGAAAGAACTCCACTTCTGACGTCGTATCCGAGATCAAAACGGATTGTCATCGTAATCTGGATTCCTCATCACAATTAAAACAAGGTCTGTCAGGCTCTAGAAGTCAATGACCGGCTCCTCACAGCAGTTCCATATGCAACTAGGAACGGGGCTGGTAAAGTGACATTACCATGACCACGTACCATGACAGTGAATGCGTTTTTTTGAATTCATAATGCTGAAGTGCACCTTACCCCTTTTTGATATGAAGGGTGAATCGCACCAACACTTTGCCACCACTGAGATAGTCAGCGAGCATAACGAACACCCCAACCAGTAGTGCTGTCAACCGAGTCATGACATGTTGAGAAAGGGAGGGATTCGAAGATCCGACCTGTGAAAACCAACCAGCCTACAGGGCGTAGTGGCTATTGCAGCTTAGTTCGAATCCTGCGAGAGGCTAGTTCCTTGGAGGATAATGCTGAAAGGCTGCCCAATAGGCGTTTCCGGTCACCATGCAAATGAGAACGTCGAACCCATTCGTGCGAATATGATCAGCCTTGACATACAGGCTACATGGCGCCCGCGGGGTATAGTCTGCCAGAGATGAATAAATATTGGAAGTTGCAGCCGATGCTCCCGTTCAAAGACCGTCAGGGTAAATGCTATCAACAGTAAAAAGTTAACACAATGAGTGAATGGCTCCAGCAGTAATACGACAGATTGAAACCCATGGCTGCATCTTCAAGGTGTCTGGCCTTTTGGCCCGATAGAATGTCTCAAAGAAGGAGTGCTGGTTGTAACATGAACAATCAAGTTTCTCTTCACACGAAGAGCCTTCCACCGAACAAAGCAACTCTGTGAATGGCAAGAGAAAAATATAAATCCCGTAGGTAGTTTCATGCCGCACGGAGAGAGGCTTCGACATTCCGAATTGTTGAGCGTCTGGCCCGCCAGCACGTCGCGGGAGTAGCTCATTAAAATACCTTAAAATTGATCTGAGGTTCATACTCCACCCTACAGACACACCAATTTGGAAGGCAAAGGGCACGGTGACAGCAGTCATGCCCAGCATAGGTAGCACTTGGACGCCAACGGCCCACCAGCTGCGGTCCCCGAAGTATTTCATGAGGGCTCTGCTGCCAAAGTCCGAGATGAATCTCTCCATCCAAACTCCCCATTACGACGCAGAGGATCCAGGTGATAGCGGGAGCTGGGTGATAATGTACGGACCCCATCCGTCCATAACCGGTGAAGAGCATGATATGACATTCATCACCGTCACCCGAACGACAGACGGGTTCAAGAAGTTCTTTGAGAACAAACCCGTTGACAGCGTTTTCTATGTTCGACCTTAGAGGACAAGACGCGATGTATGCGAACTCACTGCAGCGGAGGAAGGTAAGCTGCTTGTTGTGGTGGAAAAGGCTTGTCAGGTGACTACAGGGAGTTGGGTTGTCGCGCTGATGGACGCTCTGGTGCATTTCGGGTGGGTGAAGGCTGAGACGGCCAATGAGATTTCCCAGAGCCTTGCGAGCCTTGATCTGAAGCTTGGTAATGAGTAAATACGAATGAGTCTGTACTCGGATCTGGCCGGATAGGCTGTGCGGGCCCTTCGGATGGCACGAGTCACGTACCTGGCAACCTGCTTACGCTCGTAACAAGGAAGAAAATTTAGAGAATAGATCGCCAGTATGAGGCCCACTAGTTTGTTCCAAGAATGCGCGTAGAAGAAAAAAAAAAGAAGAGGTGGGGAGGGAGGGTCTCGGTGAGTGATGACATCAAGGCATGACGTACCGAGCCCTTATTGCTCCTTCGGCATCCCGATCCGCCCATCCCGAGCATTTTTTGCTTTGTTCGTCCTACCCAGTATCCTGTTTCCTTTCCTTTAAATTCTCTCTGGTCCTCCTGAGTGTCAGGAAGTCTGCGATAGACTGTTGTTCTTCATTGAAATGGCTGACCACCAGGTACCCGCTGGCAATTCCAGCAAACGACAGGGACTACTGAACAAGTATATATAACCAGGCGATTCGATACCTCTTGAAGCTAACTCACATGTATTCAGACTGAGACACTTTGCAAACCAAGACATCTCTCACGAGCTTTCGACCAGCGATGTGCAGATTCATACCTGGGATGGCCCGAACGATCCCGACAACCCTTTCAACTGGAGCACCAAGTACAAATGGGTGCTGACCGTGACAATCTGTTTCATGTATGCTAGCTTGCATGTCTCTGACGGGCGGATACTGACTCCAATAGTTCCATCCTGACCGGTCTCCCTGCAGGTACCTATGGCTCCGGCAACGACTGGATGGAGGAACAGTTCCACGTGCAGAACAGTCCATTCCCCAACCTATACTGGGCGACATGCTCATGGAACATGGGAGCTGCCTTCTGGCCATTGATCTTCGTCCCCCTCACCGAGTCCTCCGGTCGTATGCCCGGCTACTTCGTCGCCTATATCATCCTGATCGCGACCCTCTTCGGCTCCGCGTTTGCGAATAACTTTGCGACTTTGGTGGTGACCCGGTTCTTCGGTGGTGGTGCTTCTTCTGTTTCGATCAACATCGTTGGAGGGAGTATCAGTGATGTCTGGCGCGGAGACAAAGCTCGCAGTCTGCCCATGTCGCTCTTCGGCTTCACCAGTGTTGTCGGTATTGCCCTTGGCCCCTTTATCGGCTCAGCGATCGTACAGATCCATAAGAATGACCCTTGGCGTTGGTTAGTACCCCTAGTGACCTCGTAGGAGGGCGCTAGCTAATGAGAGATAGGATCTTCTACATCCAGATCATCTACAACGCCGCACTCCTCCCCATATTCTGGCTAATCCTGCGCGAAACACGACCAGACGTCATCCTAAAGCGCCGTGCGCAGAAGATCCGCAAACAGACCGGGCGTCCCGTCTACGCGAAATCCGAAATCAGCAACTCCAGCACACTAAAGCTGCTCAAGATCTCCTTCAAACGTCCCACAAAAATGCTCATCACCGAGCCAGTCGTCATCTTCTTCACCTTATGGATCAGCTTTGCTTGGGGAATCCTCTATCTCTTCTTCTCCAGCGTCGTCCAAACCTACGGCGAAAACTACGGCTGGTCAACCCTGGCCACCGGGCTCATCCAACTCGCCATCTCCGTCGGCGCAATCATCGGAACAGCCTTCAACCCCATCCAAGACCGTATCTACCTCCGGTCGGCATCGCGCAACAAGGAAAGACCCGGAAAGCCAATCCCAGAAGCCCGCCTCTACAGCTCCATCCCGGGCAGTCTTCTCTTTGCAGCCGGGCTGTTCTGGTACGGGTGGGCGAGCATGCCGGACGTACACTGGATTGTACCGACGATGGGTATCACCGCCGCCGGCATCGGAATCTACAGTATCTACATGGCTGTTGTGAACTACCTAACCGACGCATATGAGCGGTATGCTGCATCCGCACTGTCTGCTGCGTCCCTAGGACGTAACTCGTTCGGTGCATTCTTACCGCTTGCATCGCCGCAGCTGTTCAGTAACCTTGGGTTTGGATGGGCGGGGACATTGCTTGGGTTTATTGGTCTGGCTTTGTCAGTTGTTCCTGTGGTGCTGGTGTGGAAGGGCCCGGAGATTCGCAGGAGGAGTAAGTTCATGAGTGAGTCGACTTGGGATGATGATGACGAGAAGAAGGAAGAGGAGAAGGACGAGCGGGGCGAGGATGTTTGACATTTGTATATCACGAGCTAAATATTATAGTATACCTGTCAATTCATTTCAGCCGTGTATCGCCAAAGAATCTGATCTAGCGAGTTGAGGAGTAGGAGGTGAAGGTGGAGCAGCATGCACGGCAGAAGCGGCTCGATTTGCCGAGCAGAACTTCATATCAGCAGAGACATCGTCTATAACTACCTCCGGAGAAATAGATACGGGGACATGTCGAGATTGATTAATGTTGAGGAGGTGGCTTGACGCCATTCCGCAAACAGCACGGATCTGGGGATGGAGAGCCCTTGGCGAGTCCGTCTCCTGATCTTGGCTGCAAGTCGTCTGCATGCCAAACAACACCCCATAGTGTCTGAAAAAAGTGGGATGATGTCCACTGTGGACAGATATATGACAACCAAGATACCTGATTGGCGCTTGTTCTAGGGTACATGGCGTGGATAGACTATACCTCGTCTTTTGTGGAGAGATAATACCTGCAGCACCTGAAGAAACTTACTTACACTAGTCTAGGCTATAATTTATTCAGAGATTACATACATCCACCAGGCTGCTGCTCCGTGTTGGCAAGTCAATCTGACGCGGACCTCCAAGAAGGGAACGGACGGTCATGATGCTATATATGATGACATGCTTGGGCGTCTCCTCTTACCAACAGCACAGTAGAGTCGCTGTAAGCAAACATGAAACGACAAGCTCTTTCACTTCTCTCCCTCGTGGGAGCTGTTGCAGCACAGAGTGGTCCATATGGCCAGTGCGGCGGTAACAACTGGTCTGGTCCCACGACATGCGTTGCTGGATATACCTGCGTACGCCAGAATGAGTGGTACAGCCAGTGTATCCCAGGTACGTGTTATTCCGACGCTGCAGTGGAGTGTAGAGGCTGATCAGACGTGCCAGGCACCGCAACCACTTCAACCACATTGACAACTACTACAACTACTACAAGAACAACCACCACCACGACAAGTACCAGGACTACGACAACCTCAGTCCCCACCTCAACCGATTTCCCATCCGCCGATGGGCTGAACTTCACCATCGATGGCGTCACAGATTACTTCGCTGGCTCCAACTCCTACTGGATCAGCATGCTAACCAATGACGCCGACGTCGACCTTGTAATGGGCCACATTGCCTCCTCAGGGCACAAGATCCTTCGAGTTTGGGGCTTCAGCGACATCAACACCCTCGAGTGGAACGAACAAGTTTGGTTCCAGCGCCATGACCCGCCTGGTGTCTCAACAATCAACACCGACGGTCAATACGGTCTTCCCCGGTTGGACGCAGTCGTCGCTGCGGCCGAGAGGCACGGTATCAAGTTGATCATCCCTCTTGTCAACAACTGGGATGATTACGGCGGAATGAGCGCATACTTGCGAGCATACGGCGGAACCACCAAGACGGACTGGTACCATAACCCTGATATCCAAGCAGCCTACCGAGCATATATCGCGGCAGTCGTCGACCGCTACATTGGTTCCTCGGCGGTCTTTGCCTGGGAACTTGCCAACGAGCCTCGCTGCAATGGCTGCGACACGTCGATTCTGTTCGATTGGATTTCGGAGACCAGTGCATATATCAAGTCGCTGGACCCGTTGCATATGGTTGCGATTGGTGATGGTGAGTATCCTGTCCCTGGATGTATCCCTGGCTTGCGACCGAGGCTAATTTGATTGATTAGAGGGATTCGGCCTCGATGAGGGCTCCGACGGTAGCTACCCCTTCAGTTACGCTGAAGGACTAGACTTCGCAGCAAACCTCGGGATCGACACCATTGACTTCGGCACCATTCATCTCTACCCCGGCAGCTGTACGTCATTCCTCCCAATCTTTCACACACCCACTAACACCATCTACAGGGGGCACATCCTACGACTGGGGCAACCTGTGGGTGCGCGCTCACGGTGCAGCGTGCGCAGCTGCAGGAAAGCCATGTCTGTTTGAAGAATACGGTGCTCCAAGTGACCACTGCGGGATTGAGGTCCCGTGGCAGACAACCGCTGTTAGCAGCACCGGAATTGCTGGCGATTTGTTCTGGCAGTGGGGTGATAACCTCAGCACGGGGCTGACACACGATGATGGAAATACTATTTACTACGGCTCAGCGGATTATCAATGTCTTGTTGTGGATCATCAGGATAGGATCGCGGCGCGGTAAGGCAGCGTCAGCTCTGTTTTTCGTTGCACTGAACGTGTGCCAGAGGATGGGGACTGTTCACTCAACTCTGGCCCAGAAGCGAATCATACATGAATCAATATTCGCTCCATGTAAGCCTGGAATGGAATTCTTTAACGTGATGCTCGAGATTCCTCATTCGCATCTCTTACCCTTCGTAACACCTTCACAACTGGAAGAACCTCCTACTTTCATGCCTGACAACTCCTCACTTCTTGAACCTAAAACTAGGAGGAACGAATGAGAGCAGCAGTAATAAATGGGCTACTTTAAAGTAGATCGTCGTAGAAGCTGCGCCACTCCACAATGGCCATTTGATAAAGCTCTGAATAGAGGTGTTCCACCCAGAAATCCGGTTCTACTACTTCGCGTACTCGGACACCAACTACTAATACTAGCGGAATCTGATTACTCTATCCTGCATCTCAGGTTTCTTGCTTATCATGCCTGTGACATAGAGCCTCACTTGCCATGTTCGTAGAGTTAAGCGCAATGCATTGTAGGGGAGACACCTACCATATACAAACCATACAGGATCGGCGTATCATCTACTTGCCGTTGTTTCGAAAGACAGACTAGCACCTGCATCATCCCGGTTCTGAACGGGAACAGGCGCTAAAAAAAGAAAGGATGAAATAGGGATGGCCATAGATCCTTAGGCGTCAATCCCCAATGGTTCCTCGCCGAGTGCCATGCCTCCTCCCCACCATCCATTCCTAAGACGATTCTTACCGTTGCCGGATCGATATTCCTAGTACCAGCGAGGTAGTGCAGGGCTGTATTACCATCAACGTCCTGGGCGCGGACATCGCACCCACCTTGCTCGATTATTAACTCTATGGTTGCCTGTTGCGCCTGCTGCTGCGACTCTGTCATCCAGTCCGCATTGCACGGGTGCAGGGCCACCTCCGCTGGAGTCTTGTAAGACTTTAAGAGTTGATTGGGTAGACAGTAAGGCGCCCATCGAGAGGCTAAAGTCCGTAGACAGTGGATGCTTGTAGCCGTATTCTCAAGGCTTATGTCTATATGCCCCGCATGGAGCGGAAGCGAGGCCACGTGGAGGAGTGTATGGCCCAAGGCTGTTTGTCCTGCCGCAGCAAACTCACCTGGGATGGACGCGGCGAGCCAGGAGAGAAATTCGGGGTTGTGATGCGCGGTGGCAAAGTGCAAAGGATGGATGTTGTACACGGGGGTGCGGAGATTGGCATCAAGTTGGGGATGGGAGAGTAGATCAACTAGGCACCTTTGAACGCCGGGGTCCTTGAGATCACAACAAGCGACCGCATACGACAGGGGCGTAAGTGCGATAGTCGGAGCGGCGCGGGGACGGTAGTTGGGCGAGTGACCGCAGGTTGATAGGAGGTGCCACAACATCTGCACCCGACCGGCGGCGATGGCTTCATGCACTGGTGAGGTTGTGGATAGGGCAGAAGTCGGGACATTGTCACCGTTGTCGATATCGAATAAACTCTTCTCATGATCTGCTTTACTCACATCGTCTGTAACTGTATTCGGTTCTGGCTGCAACCAAGCAGACTCGTCTGCTCCTCCGGCGCGCAGAATGTCAAGCATCTCGATATTTCCGTCCATTGCAGCAAGCTCAAGAGAAGTCAAAGCTCGTTGCGGACGCCGGCTTGAGCGCAGACCTCCACCGGGCGCGTCGGGGTCGGTCCAGAACTGGGCAAAACCGCGCCGACGGTCGGCCAACTCTGCCTCAGTCAACGGACAGACAGGGTGGGCAACTCCCGTTCGGTTTCGCGCGTATAGTAAGGCACGGGGACGATCGCTGAATATACAACAGGATTGAAAATGGCGGCCCCTGACCCAGAAAACTGAGTGACCAATCAAGGTACTCCGGTTGATGCCGTTCGGATCTGCCCCCTTGGCTAGCAGAAGACGGAGATGGTCTGGGAGATTTGCACCTACAGCAGCATTGATGGGAGAATTGATCGTCCCGTAGCAGTCGATGGTTGTATTGGGGTTAAGTGCGCGTATGACACTTCTGTACCGCAGGGTGTCCACGGGCTGACCTTGTCTTACCTTCTCGAGCCTTTCATAGAAGGCTAGCTGGGCTTCGAGGACAGCTATGTTAGGATTGGCAGCGGCTCGGATGACGGGTGTATCATCGTCATAAACATTGTCGATATCATCATGAGTAAGCTGGTACATTGTTGGATATTGTTCAAGGGATGAAGAGGAAGAAGAAGAAAAAGGACAGATCTCATGGAGAAAGTTCAGTTCCCCTCCAGTCCCCACTCCTTCCGATTCAAATCACGTGGAGCTTAGGTACACACAGAATGCGCGTCAACCGTCTCAAAATGATCAAACTGTAGTTATGGACTGTGCCTGATGATTCTCATCGAGTTTCTCTCACCTGTCCCATGTGGCCGCAATATATATATATGGACCCTGCAGCCCCGGTGGACCTAATACCCCGAGACTCTGCGATAATCGGCTGGCCTGACGGTGGTGGGCCCTTTCTACATCGTCCCATCAGTACCGGTGACTGGCTCAATCTACTACAGCTCTTCATTCGTATCTCTTCTCTCTAGCCTTGTAATGACACCCCAAATTCAAGACTTTTGCTCCCCTTGCTAACTACCAATAACATTGTAATAGCTTCGTCTCCACTCTTGTCTACTATCCAGGTAGAAACCAGCGCCGAATTTGCCCTGACGTCATCTTCTTCACCCTAACCCTGCTACCCCAACTCTTCTTTTTCGTCGATGGAACCAGTAAAAGGGAATATGGTGATTACCCGGTCTTGATTGCGCTGTTACCAGCCTGGCTAGGGCACATGCTGGCGAGCATTCTTGGTATCCTCGCGGTGTATATACACGCTCACCAGGCTCTGTTCCATTTATCCAGCCAACAAGACCCATACCAGCAATGGATCAATGGGTTTATGCCAGCCCCGCACTCAACCTGCTCGGCCTCAAGCTGCAAGCTATCACATTTACTGGCCTCGCCCTCTCCTGGCCGTGGCGTATGGGTGGGTTCCTAGATCAATCTAATGGTATATTATAGGGGTATTTGAATGTTGTCTGGTGATAAATCACGGTGTTTTTGCCCTGGGGCAGTTTCTCCTTCTTCGCTTGCCTTTGTGAAAGGCATCTGGGAATTTCCCTTCTGTGTTACCGGTGTTTTTAAGAAAGCATGTGATGGGAGCTGGTGAGGAGAGTGATGAATTGATGATGCATGACCCTGCAGAGAGATGAGATGGAGGTGCACTTAGTTCAGTCTAGCTACCTACTTGTATCTATCTAAATACCCTCCAGGGTACATGGTTCTCTTGATTTCGTGTTGCCGTCGATTCTATATAAGAGGGGCGTCATGATTGGCAGCGGCTGCAGGCTTCTATGGATGAGCGTGCGAATGACACCGGGCAAATGGGCCTGGACGCGGAGGCCTTATCTCGAAAAGTCTATGGTTAAATGGCACTATCCAGGACTCATCAGTCCGTGAATTGCATTTTAGACCTGCTATGCGCCGCCCGGGTAGCCTTCATATGGGCTCTCTTAGCTTGTTGGGTCATAGAAATGGGCGATCCGTTCTCAAGAGCAGCAGTATGAACGATGTGGATAGCTAGAAATCACAGACTACATACACTATGCTCCATGTAACTACATATTGAACGTATGATTGCTGCCAGAAAAGTGCTGTTCCCCGACCTGATTGGTGATTTTGGTGTTCCCATCATTATTCCAGATGTTCTGCTGCCTGAACAATGGGGCGCCAGCCGGTTGCTGTGCTGAGTCCCACTCATCAATGATAGCAACAGAACAAGCAGCAGCTACGGCTGCAGAGTGTGCCTGCCATGCTTGATTCTTATGGCTGTCCGCATAATCCGAAACACCCTTGACAATCACGCAGGGCAGAGAGTCCCAGAGTCCAGCACCTTCCATCTCAAACGCTATAATCCCCTCCCTTGCGGCAACATCGTCGCGGTGTTGGCCGGATTTCATGACAGTGTCGCAAGACGCAATTGAACCGAAGAATATTGCGGGTTGCTGCAGCGAAGGGCCAGGGGGGTCCCGCGGAATAAGGTACTTCGATCTGCATCCAAGCTGCTCACAGGTGCTATCCCTTGCTCGGTCACACGATCCCTGGGGTTGAGCGCATTCGCAGGATTGAGCATGATGATGCTTATGCAGATAGTTGGGATCGAAAAGCTTGTCCTCGTGGACTCCAGGGTACTTGGATTGGCCGAAACCCGACTTCTGAAGCAGTGCCGTTAGATTCTGGGTTGTTGCTTTCTCAAGCCTCGCCTTGCAGGACTCAAGTTTTTCCACAAATGTCCGCACTTCCAGTGATTGCCGTCCAAGATTATCCTCCACGTTGGTCTTTCGCACGAATTGACCCGGATATTGCTTCCCCAGATCAATCTGGACAACATTCTTCCCAATCACGATATCCCCTAGTGCAATGTCCGGATCGCGTTCCGGGTCAACGGCTGGAACTCCCCCACATATACCCACCAGCAAGACCAGCTTGAGGGCTGAGAAACTGGACCGCAGATTCTGGGCGGATACAGCCGCCTGAGCTTTCCCGACACCCGCCATATGCCCTAGTACAGCATGATGGCGCCCGATTTTCCCGGTTGTGTAGGATAGAGTATCGTTCGAGGCCTTTCGGAAGCCTTCCTCGTAGATCTCGTTGAACACGCCTCGTACTGCTGCTGCCTCGAGGGATAGTGCGCAGAGGATTCCAATCTCGTATTCGCTGTTTCAAACGGCATTGCCACGAGACATGGTGCTAATTGGTAACCTTTTGGGTCCGTAGGTTTGTAGTGGGCATCGGAGTGAGATCTGGCAAGTTTTACCTGGCCTAGCGGAATTGCCTTTACTCTTATCTGTTGACTGATTGTCTGGCTGACGATCACTCAGCCTCATGAATATATTGTTTGTGCTACGTGAGAGTTGTATAACAATGGCAGTTTCCCGCCTTCGAATGAAATTCCCGGAATGTGCCTCCAGCACGTACTGGGGGAGTAGCTGCTTACTCGCACCCTCTTGCACCCACAGCGTGGGGGGATACCCTGGTGATGTATCAGAGAGTATCGATGACGCAGAGCTATCCCAGGAAGCAAACATCACCATCGTGGCTGTCGGGCTCGGACTGCTGGGAATTGTCTGCAGATTTAGCGTATTGTTACTGGCCAGCAGTGTTTCCCAGAAGGTATGCGCGCAAGGCTAGAGGGCTGTCAAGTAAGCAGAGTCTTCAAGAGGCTTGTTGTTCCATTCTAATTGGCGAGGAAGGCTCTTCGTGATCACGTCTTTGCTTTTTTGAGCTGACGAGAGTCTGTTGTGGGAGATCATGCCTGTAATCAAGCCTTGGCCGAGTGAAGCTGGCAGAATCTCGACCCCCGCCTCACTGACTTTGCATGCAAGCACAGTGATTATCCTTCAAGTTCCGGACTCAGACGACAAGAACCTAGAATACGACGTGTCCTTTCTGGTGCAATTCTAGAAATTGTCGGCGCGGCCCCAGGACATGACCACAGCGGCAAGAGCGACCGTACGGCCACTACTCACTTTCATTTCGTGACGAAGCACATACTCTCAATTTCAGACCACGGCACTTAATCATGGAAGAGACTTCAGAGAGTTCTAATGGCGCCTCTTCTATAATCAAAGCAGTGCTTTGATGAATCAAGCCGTCAGTCAAACCTTCCATGGCCCAGTCGTCTTCAATAGTGACGCCGCTCCAGGCATCAATTCTTCCACCGACGAGAATGGTAAGGACCCTTACTCCTGAGACTGGCAAGTTGGGCTGCTTTTTGGTAACATCTGCGCGCTCTTTAGGTCTGACCCTCATCGATCAACAAGGTAAGCTTCGAACACCATCATACCGAACAAGCCCGATCCTTACCAAATCAGTCCTAGCATCCCTCTCGTTCCCCGAAATGCTGGATCGGCGAAATGATATCCAAGCCGCACATCCGACCACATGTGAATGGATATTCGACTTGGAAAAATACAATGATTGGATCAATGCGGAGCGCGGTCTCCTCTGGATCAAAGGAAAGCCAGGGGCAGGAAAATCAACGTTGATGGCTGTACTCTACCAGAAATTGAAGGAGACGAACGCAATACCCGGTACTTTCCTGGAGTTCTTCTTCAGTGCAAGAGGTGTTGAGCTACAGCACACTCCCCTGGGGATGCTACGATCCCTCATGTGCCAGCTATACCTCCGAGATGAAAGCGTACGCCCGGCTCTGGAGAGACCGTATGGGGAAAACTGCAGTATATTTGGAAGCAGCTCCTTGCGGCTAAACAAGCATAATTGGTGCTGGCAGCTGCGTGAGCTTGAGGGTCTGTTTCAGAAATCGGTTATCTCATCCGCCAAACGACAGCCAGTCATTGTGTTCGTTGACGCTCTGGACGAGGCTGGGATGGCATCTGCATCAGAGCTTGTTCAGTACTTTCATCAAATCAAGTCCTTGCTTACCGACGAAAACGCGCCCGGAAAAATATGTATATCTTGCCGACATTATCCTGTGATGGGCAACGATCTGCGTAGGGAAATCTGCGTCGAGCACCACAATAGGCGGGATATTGCCGTATATACAAACGATTGTCTGCGGTATGATGAGCTATGGCCTTACGATGAATGGCGCGCTCTGCAACATGAGTTACTAAAGGCCTCAAAAGGGGTCTTCCAGTGGGTCCGTTTAGTTGTCCCGTTAGTGATGACGAAGCTGGATGAAGGACAATCCATGGAGCGCGTCCATCTCTGGTTGCACGAAGTTCTGACTGAGCTAAAAGTATTTATGAGTTCATCATTACAAATGTCATAGATCGCAAATACCGCAGAGAAACACACGCCCTGTTTCAATGGGTCTGTCTTGCCGAACAACCAATGACTCTCAGGGAGTTGCGACATGCCATGGCTGCAGGCGACGAGATCTGGCCCCTGACACACGCCGAGCGCGCAGACTCCTCTAGAATGGACGAACTCACAAAACGGAGAGTCAGGGCACAGTCTGGTGGTCTATTCGAAATAGTCATCGTGCCCAGTCACTTTGGTAGATGTAGTGAAGTTGTTCAAGTTATTCATCAATCCGTCACTGATTTCATTCTTCGCCAAGGGTTAATGTATACTGCTGCACACCAGAACAACCGTATTGATCAACTGAACATTCAGCAATGTCAAGCATTCCTATACCGGTCTTGTCTCAATTATTTGGATGCTAATTTATGGGAAGAATATTATGCTGCTCTCGACTGCCGGGACGATTATGAAGAGTCAGCTTTTCTTGGGTATTGTATTCAATTCATTTTCGGACATGCAACAAAGGCTGGTATCTACCGATCAACCGGCTCACAATCCGAGATCCCCACTCTTCAGCGATTAGTACTGAAATGGGCATCACTCCTATCAGATTGGGACGGACAATACGGTGCAGAAGCATTAGGTAAAACGCTGCTGCATGTTGCTATATCCTGTGATATGAAGGACATAGTACACGCCCTGTTCCGGGAATGTGGATCAATCAACGACCAGACCAATGATGGATGCACCGGTCTTCATTACGCTGCCCGCTGGGGGCGCGAGGAGATGGCCGCCTTCCTTCTCGACAAAGGGGCGGATATCCAGAAACGAGTATATCCGGCATGACCCCCATTGCAGAGGCAGCCTCTCGAGGTCACATAGCCCTCGTCAAACTACTTATACAACCTCACCCACACCCAAGTGAGAGTCGAGGTCAGGCAAAGGCCGTTCCAGATGTCGATTATCTAGGAACAGCTCTTGAGAAAGCCTCGGCTGCAGGGCAGCAAAATATTGTCCGTCTGTTACGCCAATGCGGAGCAAGTGTCCTGACTGAGAATGGCATTAACGCACTGCCAGCAGCTGCAAGAGACGGCCATTATCATATTATCCGGATATTGCTCAACGCCGGTGCTAAGGTTGATGAATTCCGAATCCCGTTTGCGAGCGCCCTCTATGAAGCCTGCAAAGGAAGTGGTACCAGTGGTATTGTGAAGACACTTCTTGATGCCGGCGCCGATCCTAATGCGCAAATTTCGGATCCAAGCTGGAGCGCTGCTTTGGGCAACGGATTAGGTAACGTGTTACAGGTTGCCGCATCTGCAAACAATGAGGAAGCAGTACAAACACTCTTGAAATATGGTGCAGATGTCAACACCGGCCACAGAACACATGGTACAGCTCTTCTGACATCAGTCAGCTTTGAAGACCCGGATGATGTGAGGGAAGGTTTAGTCCAAATGCTCTTTGAAGCCGGTGTTGACGCGTCGATCCCAGACAGACGGGGCAGAACACCGCTTCATCATGCTGCGGCCGGTTGTCGTAAATCTATAATTATGTTATTCCCAAGCAGCAACGATCTTTTTGAACAGCCGGATTTATCTGGAAGGATTCCCCTGCACTATGCGGTTTCGAGTCTGATCGGTGACCCCAACGGTGCACTTCTTGTACTTGAGCACACACAAAACCCACTTGCGCTGGATGGGTATGGCCAAATTCCACTGGACTGGGCTGCGCAACACGGATCAACAATACCAGATCTTGACATGAAGCATTACATACAAAGAACCCGGTATGTTCGAACAGAAGAAACGCTCCGGACTCATGCTCTACAATTATCAGTGGGACGTTTAGCAAATAGGCTCCTTGAGTCTGATGATAAATCACTCTCGCCTGGCTATGAGGAGCTAGCACGTTGCCTAATGTTCCTGGGCGATTGTAAAAACGCATGTGTTGCCTTTCGCCAGCGACTGCTCGATTTTGACCGCACTGTAGATTTGTCAACTTCTCGCATGAAGTGTAGGTTTTGTTTAGGGGAAAACATCCTGGTGCAAGCGTCCTTCTACGTTTCGATGGGACACCCTGGGATTTATTTTTGTGACAGATGTTATGGAAGACTTGGCCATAATATTCAGTTCACTTCCAGGGGAGATCCATTGACTTTCTTGAAAGTTCCCTGCTCGCCTGAACATTATCAGCACCTTAGCAATGACCAAGAAAGGCAGATAGATGGAATCCCACAGAATGTGAAGAACTGGCTGGCAAATTTATCAAGGAGATATCCCAGCGACGGAGCCCAAAGCCATACAAGGTATGGAGGGATGCGCCTGAGTTTTACGGACCCAACCCTTGTGACCTGGACCTCTGACCGCTGATCTAATCTCTCGGCATCAAGTCTGACCTTCCATGATCAAGGCAAAAACTATATGATCTCGTGTGACTGGCAAGAAAAAGCCTTGCTCATTAAATACACAATGGGTGCATGAGGGACAGCATCCGCGCCTGTACATATCCATAAACTAAGGCGTTGAATGGCAGTGAGGCACGCCGAGTTCTGCTTTGGTCTCCCATATAAGAGCCAGCGGGGTTCTGTCCGTGGGCCAAAATGGTTTCATAGCGTTGTGCTGAAGAAAGGGACATACACAGAGTAGTGGTCCATACTCAAGTTGTATCTTCGTGTTTTCACGAAAGACAGTTCTCTTCCAACGCTAGGCGGCACGCCACTATTTCCCCTCACATATGACTCATTTCTTTTTGTGTCATCCCATCCTTTGTCGGTGACGGATATTAGAACCTGATGCCTCAGAGTATTCACTTTGTCCTGAATCTCTCAATACATGATCAATATCATGCACATTACCCCAATTTCACGATACAGCGACGAGATTCGGGCCATAGCCCGCCAAAATAGCCTTAAAGCCCTCGAAGTCCTCTTCCAGCAAAAGCGTGAAACAGGCCCAGACTACAGCCTGCCTCTTCGAGACATCTTACATGCTGCCACAGATTGCCACGCAGACAAGATCGCAACCTACTGCCTCGAGAATGGCGCAGTGACAGGTGGCGGGATAATATCGTCTGCGGTCATCCACAGCTCGTTCGCCGTGTATCCCTTGCCAGTCTAGTACAAACCAGTCGATATGAACTACTACGTCAGCTGGTACGGAGATTTCCTTGGCACAATGGCATATGATAACAAGATCGAGTGGGTGTAATTCTGCCTCTCCTACGGCGCAGATCCAATCCGGAACCGCGTTGAAGACGGTTTCACTGATTGGCTTGCGCTGCCTCTGTGGATAATTTCGAGATGGTAAATCTGCTACTGGAGCACGGTGTACGAGTTAACGATAGTAACGCGATTGTGAAGGTTAATATTAAGGAGAATCTGGAGATGGCTACATGCCTCCTTCTTAAGGGGGCTGATATTAATGAAATCGGAATCGAGGGCCCGCCTGGTAATGAGTGCTATAGTGCTATGGAGAGTCCGCTACATCAGGCGGCTACAGAGAGATACACGGAGATGGCGCCTTTTTGATTGATGCCGGGGCTGATGCCTACCGTAAGGATGTTATGGGGCGGACTGCGAAAAATCTGGCGAAGGAAAAACATTATCTGGTCATTCTTTGGTGCTTTAAGCCGGAAAATAGGGACTGCGGAGGAAACTTTCTTGATTATCACTGACGGGCAAATAACGAGGTAACGTCCTCGATATATATCTTGGCAAGAGATCGGGGTTGTTCAGCCAGCCCCTTTTCCACGTAATACAAGCCATTATTCTGGTAAAAGATTGGAGGAAATCGAGGAATAAAAGATAGTACAGTATTTGATCATCTTATGCTACATAGGAAGAGATTCTTTAGGTATTCAGTTGCTGTTGAAGCCTCTGTAGTTGGGTCTGAAACGACAGGGCAAGCGGTACCTTGGATCGAGTGGGGGGCCTGTCAAATTAGAGAAAATTGCGGCTCCACTGCCCCACTCGATCAGGTATAGCGTCAGTCAGCCCACCAACACCAACCGTTGGGTACAAACAACATCCATCCATCTTCCTAGTCATCAGTTCAGATTCTTTTTTTTCTTTTCCTTTCCATTCCCTTAGAAATACATCCACCAGCAATAGCTAGATGCCCCTTTATCAAGTGGAGACGGCTTCTGGCGCACTTTCTGTCGCCACTGCCATCCCTTCCTTATTCTAACCCCCTACCGTCGAACTTCTACAATTGTCCATCATGCTTGGGGAGGCCGAGCTCCAAGATCTTGGAGGCCACTTGAGAACTGTAGCCGAGCGCCATCAAAAACACCATAATGATCTTGAGACACTCCTGGATAATTCCAGTTCTTACTCGAGAGTTATAACCGCCTGAAGAGTGGTTATGAGGAGGAGAAAGAAGTCCGCGAGAAATATAAAAAGCTGGCCAAGACCCAGGTCTGTGAGAGATGGCTTGCATTAGGTATCTGTCATGTTTTTGACTTTGATTTCTAAGAACGTGGTCTCTTTGAGCTTGTCCTAGTTGATGGCGATGGCTAGGTGGTAAGCCCCTCCGAACGCCCTCTTTTTTGGGGGTATTTCCTCTCGCCAAGCAGTTCAAAGATTACCTGATCAAGGCCGGAGCCCAAATCGGAGTGCAGGCAGCGCAGCTATTCAGCGACTCCATTAAGGATCTTGTTCAGGAGCGGCTCGGAAGCGAGGCGTATAAATGCCGGATCATGGTTCGCATCTATGCCAATCTTCTAGGCTTGTCGAAAACACTAACCCGTGCTGGGGTCGCGGGAAACGAAGCGCGTTCAATCTCGCCTTTTCCTCGAGCTTTACCGCATCCCAGGATCTGTTCGACTATGTTGATGCTGGGGACAAGAAAGAGGGCGCTGATTACAAGATCCGAGATATCTTCGCTACACGCGTTGCACATCTCGAAGATCGCTGATTGTCGCAGAGATGTTCCGCCCCTTTGCAGATAACACCCAATGCAAGCATATGTTCTTTGCTGGATGCCATGGCGCAGGCTATCGCTCCTTGCTCACGCCGTATCGGGGCCGGGCTGACCGGATCACCTTGATCAAGGGTGCTTTTTTTCATCATGAATTTCATGCTCTTGATCTTCCGGTACGAGAGCTGTCTACTGTCTTCATGTCGATGCACATAGGCGGTAGTCCTATTCCAACCGGCCCCTCGACAACCAAAACCACCAGATTGCCGACCACCAATGTCTCAACTGCCAAAGTCTGCACTCATTATCAAAAGGTATTTCTCTTCCTTTATTTCAGGACCAACTATTAACCGCTGACTGCTTCAGGGCATGTGCCACTATGGCAACAGATGTACAAAACAACACATCGACGCAGCACAGCAGTTATCTAGAAAACTAGACAACTCCGTATCGTCGGTAATAGCTCCTGACGCGAAGCATACACCAACAACCGCCCGAGACCAAGGGTTTTTACTCGGCAACACGCCCTTACATGAACCCAAACTCAGTGGACTTAATCTCAGTGAACAAGAATGGAGAGCGTATCGACGCATATGTGCCTACGCCATTACAAGACAGCTGGGACAAATATGCGCAGCGCTCCAAACCCCGCAGGCCGTGCAACAACCACCACCTTGCCGGTTCCTGTGATAACGAATCTTGCGAATTCGACCATACCTCGGTGGATTCTCAGTCACTTAGTGTGATGAAGTATATTCTGCGACAACGCGTCTGTACTACCGGTGCGAGGTGTCGGTTATTAATGTGCTTCTATGGCCATCGTTGTCAGATTGGTGGCTGCAAGGGTATTAAGCCTTGCAAGTTTGGCCCACATGCTCATACGCTGGATCTCGACGTTGCTCGGTGGGAGGAACCAAGTGAGCGACACGTGTCCGATGACTCCCCAGCGAGTGAGGCGTCATCGAACATACACTCTTTGGATGACTGGAGGTCTGACATTGGCGGCCCAGTCGACCTTCCTATCTATTTGCGGGACCATTATGCCGCACTCTAATACTCGCGATGTCTCTGTTGCAATAGTATCCGCCCAGTGATATACCTGGCGAGATACTGTAGCGGTGACGAGCTACGTGCTCCTTTTACATAAGGTAAGGGGAGACTATAGGCAAACAAGGTAACGGGCCGGGGTGGCATACAGCCAGACAGCTGGAAGCTATACTTCTTAACACCCGGATTATACTATTCGGCAATAATTCACACGCCAAAGGCTAATGAGTCACGAATCTCTTATGATTGTATGTAATTGCCCTATTTCAACCGGCCTAGAATGGAAACCCTATATTATAGCCAAGAAAAATCAAATTGTAGTACGTGATTTCCCGCTCTCGATTTCAGGCCATCAAATTTCTGCAATCACGTAAAGATAGCGACGGGGAGATCTTAATGATCCTCGGGACCTCAATGCTACCTCAGTGGTATAAGTGGAGAGGTCGGGGCTTGGCTGGGAGGAACAGCAGGAGATAAGCCGAATTTAAGATGATGAGTGGCTGGCGCCATCCAGGTACTTACTCCAAATAGACCTACAGCGGGGAGGCCAAGAATTCAGAGGAGGGGAAGCGGAACCAATCCGTCAATTTGGAGATGGACTGATTGTGATGTAACATGCCGCGGGGGAGTACAAAGAGAGGGACGATCTGCCTTCTCTCTGTCCTACAACTCAGCTCATTGCACAAAAGATAATCTCAATATGAGGACAATTATCCTTGCAGGCTTCTTGCTCCGCCTGGCCTCTCTGGCGAGCGCTGCGAAGTATGGATACAACCATGTTCCTACCAGGAAGGACTCGGACATTGTAGCCAGTGCTTTTGAAGACGTTGACGAGATTGAGCTCCTGTCTCCGGCCTTCCTGACTCCGGATGTCCGGCTTCCGGGATTCACCAACGGTAGTCAGGGACCGTCTTCTCAAGACGATATGGGTAAGCCTACTATTAAAATACCCAAGCACCACTCATCTAACAACAATAGAAACATTCCTCGAAGAACTAGCCTCACGCAACTCCTACATGACCTACCACACCGCGAACTTCACCTCCGAGGAACACCGCTCCTTCCCCTACATCCACCTCTCCACCCGCAACAGCAGCGTCTCCTCTCCCAAAGTCCGCGTCTGGATCCAAGGCGCCGTCCACGGCAACGAGCCCGCGGGCGACGAAGCGACTCAAGCCCTCCTCGGCAAATTCGACGCCGACCAGCAATGGGCGTCCTCGATCCTCTCTAAACTCGACCTCGTCATCCTACCCCGCTACAACCCCGACGGCGTCTTCTACTTCCAGCGCACCCTTGCCACAAACTTCGACCCAAACCGCGACCACATCAAGCTTGCGCGCCAGCAGACAAGGGACATCAAACAGCTCATGAACAAATTCAACCCGCATGTTGTCGTCGACATGCACGAGTACACAGCCTACAGTTCCTTCGGCGGACGATACGTCCACGGCTCCGACGGCCTATTTTCAGCAGCGAAGAACCTCAACATCAATGAACAAATCCGAAACCTCTCCGAAGAGCTCTTCGCAAAGAATATCGCATCTGACATGGAGTCCGCTGGTCTCCGCGCCGAACCCTACGTAACCGGCTCATCCGTCTCCGATGCAAACTCCTCCATCGTCGCAAATTTCGCGGAAGCCGGCACAGACGGTAAAATCGGCCGTAACGCAATGGGTTTGACACAGGCTGTTGTCTTCCTCCTTGAAATGCGCGGCATTGGAATTGCGGATCAGGAGTTCCAGCGCCGCACGGCGGCCGGGTTTACTATGCTCGGGAGTATTGTGCAGACAGCGGCTGATCATGCGGATGAGGTCTTCAATACCATTGAAGGCGGTATTAAGGAGTTTGCTGCCTCGACTGAGGATATCGTTGTCACAGATTATAGTGATGTTGAGATCCGACCGTTCGCCATGGTTGATACCCAGAATGGCAGTGTTGTAACACCGCCTGTCCGATTCGCGTCTACGACGCCTGCTATTGCGAACCTTACGCGTGCAAGGCCGGAGGCGTATCTCATCCCCGTTGCGTGGGCCGGCCTTGCTGAGCGTTTGAGAGTCGCTGGTCTGGAAGTCGAGAGGTTGGATAAAGAGTTTAGCGGGACTGTTGAGGCGCTGACAATCTCATCCGCCGAGATCGATAATGCGTACTACGAGGGCGTGATTCGCGTGACGGTCACGACAGAGAGCGCACAGCGAGACCTTATCTTGCCGCGGGGGAGCTTCCTAGTCAGCACGAGGCAGAAGAATGCGGCGCTGGCGATGGTGGCTCTGGAGCCGGAGAATATCGACTCTTATGTTTCGTTTAATATCGTCCCTGTTGAGGAGGGAGATGAGTATCCTATTTTCAGGATCTTAGGTTAGATATAAGCCACTATCTCAAAATAGAGGGAGCATGAAAGATGGCCGTTGCAAGGCTTGGATGAATGAGGTCCTTCCGTCTGTGCATATGCTACCTACCATTTCTGTTGTATCAAGTTGTCATAGCTGAGATGCCGACCCGTGGAATACAAGAATGTTCGATGATGTATGTATTCTGTTCAATCATACTATGTTAAATGTACTCTCGGGTAGTTACTTGCAGGGCTGGTTCAGAATCTGTTCCCTCGCTGTTGATTACACGCTTCTACTATATCCGGTCGGTAAGGAGTGACTCCGTGCGGCTACCCGGGAAGCCCTATATAGGCCCCACCCTTCTTGGCTGGGAGCCTCTTGACCGGCGTCTTGACTGAGAACCTGGCAAGCGCGGTAATCTTGGTCCAGCCTGCCTTGGTGGTTGCCGCCAGAGACATAGCCGTGGATGTTGAATACGCGCGGCGTGGAGACCCCATTGATCAGTCACCTTTAGAAACACCTTGCGCACACTTGATGATCAATTAAAAAGCCTGCGTACAGTGGACTGTATTTTATTCCATAATAAATCACAATATTACTTGAATCCAAAGCTTTCAAGGTCACTCCCGAGGTCAGCAGCTAGCTACCTATTAGGCTGCCGCCACCCGCGGTTCTGTCAGCATAATAACGTACTCACCATTCTTCAGATCTGAATTTTTTGTCTTTTCCGGCAACTTTTCATGCTCTGAAATCAGATAGACATTTGATGCAAAATAACCCACACCCTGACATTCTGGGTTCAGAGCACAGACTGCCAGCATTGTGCTAAGCCTGCGGTCCGTGTTGAAAGTTTGAATATGTTTTTTGGGCTGGTAAACTCTGCAGAGGACCCGGAATTGAAGCGACCCAACGGAAACCACAATACCATCTGAATCTGGACAACTAGCATGGTCCCTGTAGTCGTCTTTGATCAAAAGACTAGGAAGGTCAGGGGTCGTGGTACCGATTCCTCCCTCACGGGGGGCAACTGGGATAATACTGAAATCTTTACCACTCGCGCCGCCGCGTGGAGGAAATTCCCAATCATGCGTCGCTCGACACCGGCTGTTCCAAGTCTCGTAGCTGATTCCTTGGCAGCTTCGATCAACTGTGCAAGATGCCATACAGTCCGCAAGGTTCTTGGTGTGAACCCAGTCCTCAGTGTACCGGCCGCGAGGCTGATTACCGCAAAAGACTTCGTAGGTCAGACCGAGCACTGTTGCTCGTTGACCGTGAAGTCCTGGGCACTCTAGCTTTGATAATGCTTCAAGCTGGGATTTTGATGACTCGGGCTGGGAAGTGACGTTGTTGGACTGCGTCGATCCTGCCTTCAGCTTCTCATTCTCCCGCTCAAGCTCCTCCTTGGCCTTCTGATCATCCTTTGCCTTTTGATCACTCTTCTGCTGCTGCTGTTTCAGTTTTTCGTTCTCTTTCAATAGATTATCATTCTCCTCCTTGAGCTTCGGATCATTCTTCCCCTCCTGCTGCTTTAATCTATCGTTTTCCTTCCCAAGTTCTTCCTTGGCCTTTTCGTTGTCCTTTGCCTTCTGATCACTCTTCTTCTGCTGCTGCTTCAATCTTTCGTTCTCCTCTTCAAGCTCCTCTTTGTCCTTCTGATCTGCCTTTGCCTGCTGATCACTCTTCTTCTGTTGCTGCTTCAATCTTTCATTCTCCTCTTCAAGCTCCTCTTTATCCTTCTGATCTGCCTTTGCCTGCTGATCACTCTTCTTCTGGTGCTGTTTTAATCTTTCAATCTCCTCTTCAAGCTCCTCCTTAGCTTTCTGGTCTGTCTTTGCCTTCTGAGCACTCTTCCCCTGTTGCTCCTTCAATTTGTCATTCTCCAGGCGAAGCTCATTATTATCTTTCTCAATCTTCGCCTTATCCTTCAGATGATCTTTCGCCTGCTCCCCACATTCGTTATCTTTCTTTTTTAGCCTCTCAATCTCCTTCTCAAGCTCCTCCTTATCTCGCTCGAGCTTCTCCTTGGCCTTCTGGCAGTTGTTGAATTTCTGTGAAGTTTCGGCTTCTTGCCTCTTCAGACGCTCGTTTTCCTGCTCGAGTTGGTTCTTGGAATCCCGGTGGTCTTGAATCATTGCATCTCGATCGTTCTTGCATTTGGTTGCAGCGTTCAACTGTGCACTTGCACAATGTGCTTGGAGTCGCTCTTCTAAAGCATTCTTCTCCTTTCGGCAATTTTCCTTGCAGTCACCCACATATTGAGGTTGCGAAGACTGATTGTCGCATTTGTCTTCCATAGCTTTGGTGAACTGCGCTCGAAGCCGATCCTCAAGTGCCGCCATCTGCTTCGTGCAGGTTTTCATCTCTTCAGCTTTGCAATTGACCATTGCCGCGTAGATCTTCTCGTTACAAGATCCGTAATCATCCCATTCATTACCAGACGGCCTTGTGTGGTGACCGTAACCTCCCTTTGTCGGAAAGCGCCCAGCGGAATTCGGGAAGTTGTTGAAGTGGAATTGCCAGTATGGATCGCTGGCAGGTTGCCACAATGGCCACAGCGGCTTAGTAGTGGGGCGTTCAGGATCAGACCACGATGGCATCCCAAATGCATGGTCGAAATCAGATGGATTGATTGGCTTGCTTTGGCAGCAAATACTATGTTGGCATTCGAAGTCATGGCCGTATCCCGCTGATGGGCATGGGTATGAAGGGATTTGCTGGAGTTGACCCCCGCCATAGAGACAGTTGTAGCTGGACCCTGGATTGCAGGGCCAATCTTGCCCTGGTAGTGGCCCTGGCGTAAAGGGTATATGGTAGCGACCCTGACATACCTTAACATGGATTATGAAGCTAATCGATAGCAACAAAGCGAATGGCTCTTTCATGGCGAAATGGTTATCTTTGTATTTGGCACTGGGGCAGGATATAAGTGAATAGAACTGACGGTTCTCAGGATGTTAGTCCGTGAAGCCAGGCATATTAGAACGGAGACGTGTGTACTGGTATTTCCACTCGTCTGGGCGGTTCAAGGCGGCGGATAAGGAAGTCTAAGATGAGGCCAGTTATCTACATACTTGGGTAGCCCAAAGGAGTCTACAATACCAGGGTTCCAATTTACAGCAGCACTATGTGGAAACGTCTATGACTCACCAGAACAACTGACTAGCATGCTGTAGCCAGGAAAATGACGTGATACTTGCATGTCTACCAGATACTAGTGGCTATAACTGTTACATTTCCAAGATCTGCGCAGTACAGCACATGATGACATGTGTCCCTGAAAGGTTCCTATGCAATTAACGAACTTATTGTAGACCTGCCTATATGCAGCTTACTTAGTAGAATATATGTGTGGTAGTATCCAGTCACCACATAGTGAGAAAAGAGGCTTCAAATGGAATGAATAAATGGTCCCAATCTGCGATTGACTTTCTTTACGTTACCTGGTTGCATAGATGTTACCCTGATCCCACTGCTTCCAAAATAGGCATTCCAAAAGTATATACTCATCATAGACGCATCACCATTATAGTATGCCAAAAAGTAGGTCATCGGGCCTTATCTGAAAACAGGGTGGTGGGACTTCGCCATTGCCCATACCTCCCATATCACATTGAATAGTCAGATGCAGAGCTCTCTTGGTTATCAGCATTTTGACTTTTAGCAAGCATATATGGCATTGTTGCTTGGGATACTTAATGTGAAGCACACGTGAACTTGGATGCTGTTCCAGTTGTTATGTTTATTTGAAATTGACATGAGACACTTATCACTGTATGTACCTGTTGAAACCTATTATTTGTTTATTTTACAGTCACATTCACCCTTTTCACCTCTGTCTCCCTTGTCTCCCTTCTCACCCTTGTCTCCCTTCTCACCCCTGTCTCCCTTCTCACCCCTGTCTCCCCGTTTACACTCGGAACTCACAGGGCATGTATCAGGCCTTGTAGTTGGCGGACAATCTGGTGTTGGGTAACCAGGGTAAGGAGGCATAGGATAACGACACGGCGGTGGTTGATGCGGTGGTTGAGATGGTGGTTGATAGGGTGGCTGATAGGGTGGCTGATAGGGTGGCTGATAAGGTGGCTGATAAGGTGGATGTGCAGGATAATGAGGCTGGTGTATGGGTTGAGGAGATGGTGGCACTGGACGTATTGGATAATAAGGATATGGATGTTGATTATTTTGATCTGGGTAGTTTACTCCGTTCCAATCTAAGCCAGGAGAATGAGGCAACCACCCTGGATTCCCAGAGCTGAGACATAGCTGTGTATTTGGCATAACACTGCAGTAATAGGTGAGCCCCGGTGGGTAGCAAGGAGGAACAAGACATCCAGGATATAGTTGTGCAGTGGCAGTATGAATATTAAAGACAAAAGCCCATAATATAATAGTACTGGGCAGCATTTCTGCTGGTCGTAGAATAAAGTGAAGGAAAATGCCCCAGTGAACAAGGGAGAGACGATGTATGTTGGTGTGAAGGTGCTGAGATATAATTTACTCTTCTTCAAATCAACCAACATATCCATTTTCAAAGTCTAGCTGGCTCAATCTAAGCATCCTATCATAAACTATCTTATGCTCTCATAACCGCATTCGTTCCCTAGGCTCTTCTGTTACATTCCATCTGTATAATCATGGGCTGCACACGGGCGCAGCATTGTGACTCTCGGCTTTTCCATGACACCAATGTCACATATAGCACCGCGCACCTATGACGCCTACAGCGCCACAGAAAGCCATGGCCGCCGAAAACGGAACTCTAACAGGTGATGGAAAGCATCCTGAAAGTGTGCATGATGGTTTTTGACTCAAAGCTATGCCGCTTTCAGCCTCTGTGCAACCCCCATTAGACTTATAGATGCATCCACCTTGGTAAAATATGATGAATATGGAAGGTGGTATACCCTTGGAATGCAAGGTGATATTAAAGGATACGCAGTATAAGGCATATCTTGTGAGGTAACTCTCTCGTCAATTCATAGAGTGACATGAACTTCCATGGTAGATTGATGTGTTGGTAATCTATGATTCATGATGACTTACACTGTGAGATCAAGCATCGAGAGCAGGTCCCCTTGTCTTCCTAGCGTTTACCTAGTTACTTCTTGTCTCTTTGCGAGAAGCCAAAATTTAAGTTATGGTCTGATGTCCTGAGCCTGAGACAATCCCCGCGCTCCTTCCTCAGACTTTGATATTTTTCGCGAAAAGAATCAACATCCTTAGCGAGTATGCCTGATCTTTCCACCATGAGGGTCGTGACTCTTTGCTTCCTCCTCTTGGATATATGTGGAGTAGTACTGGGACTTGATACATCAGCGGCAAGTGGCCTAGCAGGTGGTGCAGGTGGTGAAGGGCTTGGGAAGCCTTTACCTGGAGTTGGCGGACAGGGTGAGCTCTCGAATCCCTACCCTACTTACAAGACGCATAACAATCAATTGACTTCTCCTAGGGGGCTTGACAGATACTGTGAAGGGTCTCGGTATTGATCAGATCCTCAATCTTGACTTGGACAATCAAAAGGTACGCTGCACCTAGACATGAATGAACTTACAATATCCAAGCCATGGTCAATCAAACTAATTTGAACAGAAACTGGTTGGTGTAGGGGGCCAACAAGGGGAAGCAAAGATTGATGTTCTGGCTGCAAAGCGTGCCAAAGAGAATGGTAGTACACCCGAGGAAGAAAAGCAAAAGATCAAGGATAATCAAAAGAATGACAATGCTACGAAGCAAAAGGCGGAAGAGGATCTGGTAGCAGGTCGGCTAAATATATTCTACGCATATGGCATGCAGAGTATTGGACAGAATGTTCGTCCTAGATGGGTTTTGGTGTTTGAGAACGCATTTACTGCCCATGCATACTTCAGCCAGGTCATGCAAGACTATAAGGAGTATTACCAAAAGAGCAGAGAGAACGCCAAAGATCCACGTAAGCACAGATCTCCTTTGTTCGGGCGGTATCTATACCCTGTCTGACTTCAACCAGGTCCTCATCCACAGATCTTTATCTTCCCCCATGGTGTCGGGCCTGACGGATTGGAGCGAGTCAAGAAATACAAGGACTATGCAAACAAATTATTTATCAACCCGGTTGATGAAAAGGCTATGCAGCTACCTGTACTTCCTGTGCAAGACAAGTACGGATATGTCATGCACAGGAATAACTAGGATTGCGTAAAGTGTACCTTGGAACCTCTATTATGCAGTTGTTTAATATCACGAATGTCAACATGAAAGCTATAATCATTACTCTATGCTAATTCCGTCTTTAGCAGTCTTCAGTATGTGATACCTCAAGTGCTCCACCCTCCAGTATTCTGTACGACGTGCATGCAACGTGGTATGTGGCCTTCCCAGACCCGTCAATGGCCTTTTTGGCGTGTCAACTAGTCCTCAAAGCCTCAGTGTGCCCGTTTCCGGCCTGTAGCCATCCTTTTATATTTTGTTAATTCTTTCAATGCCTTAGATATAGTAAATAGATAGACAGATACGTCTTAACTAGAATCTTCCAGCTTCTCGTTTCTGCCACTACCAACTAACCAAGCCCCAATCCAGTTTCTAACTCTCCACAACAACGGGGAGATGAAGATCAGAGATGCCTCAACAGGTTCAATTTCCTTTTTCCTACTCATTGATTCATCCTTTGCCCAAGTCGCCTACATCTGCACCGCCAATACACTATGCACTCCCGTTTCGCTACCTCAGCACGGCCAGCAGCCATGTCTGGGCTTAATGCAGCAACAAATAGGCGGCGTATATAATACCATCCCTCAATGGGGTCTCGGACAAGGCGGGCCCTGCATGGGGTCACTCGGCGGTTCTAGCATATCGAATTTTCTCCCAACCATACAGCCTTCTTTCTTTCCATGCCAACAACCCCCTTTCTTGCCACCTCAGCAGCCTCCATTTATCCTTACGCCCGGCACCGTCAATATGGGGGGCCAAGGCTCGCTACTTGGTCCTGGGGCGATAGCATACCCATCCTATCCTTCGCTTGTACAGCAACCTATACAGCAACCTATACAGCAACCTATACAGCAACCAATACAGCAGCCAATACAGCAACCAATACAGCAGCCAATACAGCAACCAATACAGCAGCCAATACAGCAACCAATACTGCAACCAATACTGCAACCTACACAGCAACCTACCCAGCAACCCACCCAGCAACCCACCCAGAGCCAACCGCCTAGTCAACAATCGTCTTGCACAGTTTGTCCTCAGGGGCCTCAGGGTATTCAGGGTGTTCAAGGCCCTCGCGGCGCTGATGGAAAACAAGGTCCTGCCGGCGCTGATGGAAAACAAGGTCCTGCCGGCGCTGATGGAAAACAAGGTCCT